>NC_092007.1:1398973-1453729 GCF_044704955.1 Pristiophorus japonicus | reverse complement strand
AGAGCGAGGCACGCGGGGCGAGGGAGAGAGCGAGGCACGCGGGGCGAGGGAGAGAGCGAGGCACGCGGGGCGAGGGAGAGAGAGAGCACGCGGGGCGAGGGAGAGAGCGAGGCACGCGGGGCGAGGGAGAGAGCGAGGCACGCGGGGCGAGGGAGAGAGCGAGGCACGCGGGGCGAGGGAGAGAGCGAGGCACGCGGGGCGAGGGAGAGAGCGAGGCACGCGGGGCGAGGGAGAGAGCGAGGCACGCGGGGCGAGGGAGAGAGCGAGGCACGCGGGGCGAGGGAGAGAGCGAGGCACGCGGGGCGAGGGAGAGAGCGAGGCACGCGGGGCGAGGGAGAGAGCGAGGCACGCGGGGCGAGAGAGAGAGCGAGGCACGCGGGGCGAGAGAGAGAGCGAGGCACGCGGGGCGAGAGAGAGAGCGAGGCACGCGGGGCGAGAGAGAGAGCGAGGCACGCGGGGCGAGAGAGAGAGCGAGGCACGCGGGGCGAGAGAGAGAGCGAGGCACGCGGGGCGAGAGAGAGAGCGAGGCACGCGGGGCGAGAGAGAGAGCGAGGCACGCGGGGCGAGAGAGAGAGCGAGGCACGCGGGGCGAGAGAGAGAGCGAGGCACGCGGGGCGAGAGAGAGAGCGAGGCACGCGGGGCGAGAGAGAGAGCGAGGCACGCGGGGCGAGAGAGAGAGCGAGGCACGCGGGGAGAGAGAGAGAGCGAGGCACGCGGGGAGAGAGAGAGAGCGAGGCACGCGGGGAGAGAGAGAGAGCGAGGCACGCGGGGAGAGAGAGAGAGCGAGGCACGCGGGGAGAGAGAGAGAGCGAGGCACGCGGGGAGAGAGAGAGAGCGAGGCACGCGGGGAGAGAGAGAGAGCGAGGCACGCGGGGAGAGAGAGAGAGCGAGGCACGCGGGGAGAGAGAGAGAGCGAGGCACGCGGGGAGAGAGAGAGAGCGAGGCACGCGGGGAGAGAGAGAGAGCGAGGCACACGGGGAGAGAGAGAGAGCGAGGCACACGGGGAGAGAGAGAGAGCGAGGCACACGGGGAGAGAGAGCGAGCGAGGCACACGGGGAGAGAGAGCGAGCGAGGCACACGGGGAGAGAGAGAGAGCGAGGCACACGGGGAGAGAGAGAGAGCGAGGCACACGGGGAGAGAGAGAGAGCGAGGCACACGGGGAGAGAGAGAGAGCGAGGCACACGGGGAGAGAGAGAGAGCGAGGCACACGGGGAGAGAGAGAGCGAGGCACACGGGGAGAGAGAGAGCGAGGCACACGGGGAGAGAGAGAGCGAGGCACACGGGGAGAGAGAGAGCGAGGCACACGGGGAGAGAGAGAGCGAGGCACACGGGGAGAGAGAGAGCGAGGCACACGGGGAGAGAGAGAGCGAGGCACACGGGGAGAGAGAGAGCGAGGCACACGGGGGAGAGAGAGAGCGAGGCACACGGGGAGAGAGAGAGCGAGGCACACGGGGAGAGAGAGAGCGAGGCACACGGGGAGAGAGAGAGCGAGGCACACGGGGAGAGAGAGAGCGAGGCACACGGGGAGAGAGAGAGCGAGGCACACGGGGGAGAGAGAGAGCGAGGCACACGGGGAGAGAGAGAGCGAGGCACACGGGGAGAGAGAGAGCGAGGCACACGGGGAGAGAGAGAGCGAGGCACGCGGGGCGAGGGAGAGAGCGAGGCACGCGGGGCGAGGGAGAGAGCGAGGCACGCGGGGCGAGGGAGAGAGCGAGGCACGCGGGGCGAGGGAGAGAGCGAGGCACGCGGGGCGAGGGAGAGAGCGAGGCACGCGGGGCGAGGGAGAGAGCGAGGCACGCGGGGCGAGGGAGAGAGCGAGGCACGCGGGGCGAGGGAGAGAGCGAGGCACGCGGGGCGAGGGAGAGAGCGAGGCACGCGGGGCGAGGGAGAGAGCGAGGCACGCGGGGCGAGGGAGAGAGCGAGGCACGCGGGGCGAGGGAGAGAGCGAGGCACGCGGGGCGAGGGAGAGAGCGAGGCACGCGGGGCGAGGGAGAGAGCGAGGCACGCGGGGCGAGGGAGAGAGCGAGGCACGCGGGGCGAGGGAGAGAGCGAGGCACGCGGGGCGAGGGAGAGAGCGAGGCACGCGGGGCGAGGGAGAGAGCGAGGCACGCGGGGCGAGGGAGAGAGCGAGGCACGCGGGGCGAGGGAGAGAGCGAGGCACGCGGGGCGAGGGAGAGAGCGAGGCACGCGGGGCGAGGGAGAGAGCGAGGCACGCGGGGCGAGGGAGAGAGCGAGGCACGCGGGGCGAGGGAGAGAGCGAGGCACGCGGGCGAGGGAGAGAGCGAGGCACGCGGGGCGAGGGAGAGAGCGAGGCACGCGGGGCCGAGGGAGAGAGCGAGGCACGCGGGCCGAGGGAGAGAGCGAGGCACGCGGGCCGAGGGAGAGAGCGAGGCACGCGGGCCGAGGGAGAGAGCGAGGCACGCGGGCCGAGGGAGAGAGCGAGGCACGCGGGGCCGAGGGAGAGAGCGAGGCACGCGGCCGAGGGAGAGAGCGAGGCACGCGGGGCGAGGGAGAGAGCGAGGCACGCGGGGCGAGGGAGAGAGCGAGGCACGCGGGGCGAGGGAGAGAGCGAGGCACGCGGGGCGAGGGAGAGAGCGAGGCACGCGGGGCGAGGGAGAGAGCGAGGCACGCGGGGCGAGGGAGAGAGCGAGGCACGCGGGGCGAGGAGAGAGCGAGGCACGCGGGGCGAGGGAGAGAGCGAGGCACGCGGGGCGAGGGAGAGAGCGAGGCACGCGGGGCGAGGGAGAGAGCGAGGCACGCGGGGCGAGGGAGAGAGCGAGGCACGCGGGGCGAGGGAGAGAGCGAGGCACGCGGGGCGAGGGAGAGAGCGAGGCACGCGGGGCGAGGGAGAGAGCGAGGCACGCGGGGCGAGGGAGAGAGCGAGGCACGCGGGGCGAGGGAGAGAGCGAGGCACGCGGGGCGAGGGAGAGAGCGAGGCACGCGGGGCGAGGGAGAGAGCGAGGCACGCGGGGCGAGGGAGAGAGCGAGGCACGCGGGGCGAGGGAGAGAGCGAGGCACGCGGGGCGAGGGAGAGAGCGAGGCACGCGGGGCGAGGGAGAGAGCGAGGCACGCGGGGCGAGGGAGAGAGCGAGGCACGCGGGGCGAGGGAGAGAGCGAGGCACGCGGGGCGAGGGAGAGAGCGAGGCACGCGGGGCGAGGGAGAGAGCGAGGCACGCGGGGCGAGGAGAGAGCGAGGCACGCGGGGCGAGGGAGAGAGCGAGGCACGCGGGGCGAGAGAGAGAGCGAGGCACGCGGGGCGAGAGAGAGAGCGAGGCACGCGGGGCGAGAGAGAGAGCGAGGCACGCGGGGCGAGAGAGAGAGCGAGGCACGCGGGGCGAGAGAGAGAGCGAGGCACGCGGGGCGAGAGAGAGAGCGAGGCACGCGGGGCGAGAGAGAGAGCGAGGCACGCGGGGCGAGAGAGAGAGCGAGGCACGCGGGGCGAGAGAGAGAGCGAGGCACGCGGGGCGAGAGAGAGAGCGAGGCACGCGGGGCGAGAGAGAGAGCGAGGCACGCGGGGCGAGAGAGAGAGCGAGGCACGCGGGGAGAGAGAGAGAGCGAGGCACGCGGGGCGAGAGAGAGAGCGAGGCACGCGGGGAGAGAGAGAGAGCGAGGCACGCGGGGAGAGAGAGAGAGCGAGGCACGCGGGGAGAGAGAGAGAGCGAGGCACGCGGGGAGAGAGAGAGAGCGAGGCACGCGGGGAGAGAGAGAGAGCGAGGCACGCGGGGAGAGAGAGAGAGCGAGGCACGCGGGGAGAGAGAGAGAGCGAGGCACGCGGGGAGAGAGAGAGAGCGAGGCACGCGGGGAGAGAGAGAGAGAGAGCGAGGCACGCGGGGAGAGAGAGAGAGCGAGGCACGCGGGGAGAGAGAGAGAGCGAGGCACACGGGGAGAGAGAGAGAGCGAGGCACACGGGGAGAGAGAGAGAGCGAGGCACACGGGGAGAGAGAGAGAGCGAGGCACACGGGGAGAGAGAGAGAGCGAGGCACACGGGGAGAGAGAGAGAGCGAGGCACACGGGGAGAGAGAGAGAGCGAGGCACACGGGGAGAGAGAGAGAGCGAGGCACACGGGGAGAGAGAGAGAGCGAGGCACACGGGGAGAGAGAGAAGAGCGAGGCACACGGGGAGAGAGAGAGAGCGAGGCACACGGGGAGAGAGAGAGAGCGAGGCACACGGGGAGAGAGAGAGAGCGAGGCACACGGGGAGAGAGAGAGAGCGAGGCACACGGGGAGAGAGAGAGAGCGAGGCACACGGGGAGAGAGAGAGCGAGGCACACGGGGAGAGAGAGAGCGAGGCACACGGGGAGAGAGAGAGCGAGGCACACGGGGAGAGAGAGAGCGAGGCACACGGGGAGAGAGAGAGAGCGAGGCACACGGGGAGAGAGAGAGAGCGAGGCACACGGGGAGAGAGAGAGAGCGAGGCACACGGGGAGAGAGAGAGCGAGGCACACGGGGAGAGAGAGAGCGAGGCACACGGGGAGAGAGAGAGCGAGGCACACGGGGAGAGAGAGAGCGAGGCACACGGGGAGAGAGAGAGCGAGGCACACGGGGAGAGAGAGAGAGCGAGGCACACGGGGAGAGAGAGAGAGCGAGGCACACGGGGAGAGAGAGAGAGCGAGGCACACGGGGAGAGAGAGAGCGAGGCACACGGGGAGAGAGAGAGCGAGGCACACGGGGAGAGAGAGAGCGAGGCACACGGGGAGAGAGAGAGCGAGGCACACGGGGAGAGAGAGAGCGAGGCACACGGGGAGAGAGAGAGCGAGGCACACGGGGAGAGAGAGAGCGAGGCACACGGGGAGAGAGCGAGCGAGGCACACGGGGAGAGAGCGAGCGAGGCACACGGGGAGAGAGAGAGCGAGGCACACGGGGAGAGAGAGAGCGAGGCACACGGGGAGAGAGAGAGCGAGGCACACGGGGAGAGAGAGAGCGAGGCACACGGGGAGAGAGAGAGCGAGGCACACGGGGAGAGAGAGAGCGAGGCACACGGGGAGAGAGCGAGCGAGGCACACGGGGAGAGAGCGAGCGAGGCACACGGGGAGAGAGCGAGCGAGGCACACGGGGAGAGAGCGAGCGAGGCACACGGGGAGAGAGCGAGCGAGGCACACGGGGAGAGAGCGAGCGAGGCACACGGGGAGAGAGCGAGCGAGGCACACGGGGAGAGAGCGAGCGAGGCACACGGGGAGAGAGCGAGCGAGGCACACGGGGAGAGAGCGAGCGAGGCACACGGGGAGAGAGCGAGCGAGGCACACGGGGAGAGAGCGAGCGAGGCACACGGGGAGAGAGCGAGCGAGGCACACGGGGAGAGAGCGAGCGAGGCACACGGGGAGAGAGCGAGCGAGGCACACGGGGAGAGAGCGAGCGAGGCACACGGGGAGAGAGCGAGCGAGGCACACGGGGAGAGAGCGAGCGAGGCACACGGGGAGAGAGCGAGCGAGGCACACGGGGAGAGAGCGAGCGAGGCACACGGGGAGAGAGCGAGCGAGGCACACGGGGAGAGAGCGAGCGAGGCACACGGGGAGAGAGCGAGCGAGGCACACGGGGAGAGAGCGAGCGAGGCACACGGGGAGAGAGCGAGCGAGGCACACGGGGAGAGAGCGAGCGAGGCACACGGGGAGAGAGCGAGCGAGGCACACGGGGAGAGAGCGAGCGAGGCACACGGGGAGAGAGCGAGCGAGGCACACGGGGAGAGAGCGAGCGAGGCACACGGGGAGAGAGCGAGCGAGGCACACGGGGAGAGAGCGAGCGAGGCACACGGGGAGAGAGCGAGCGAGGCACACGGGGAGAGAGCGAGCGAGGCACACGGGGAGAGAGCGAGCGAGGCACACGGGGAGAGAGCGAGCGAGGCACACGGGGAGAGAGCGAGCGAGGCACACGGGGAGAGAGCGAGCGAGGCACACGGGGAGAGAGCGAGCGAGGCACACGGGGAGAGAGCGAGCGAGGCACACGGGGAGAGAGCGAGCGAGGCACACGGGGAGAGAGCGAGCGAGGCACACGGGGAGAGAGCGAGCGAGGCACACGGGGAGAGAGCGAGCGAGGCACACGGGGAGAGAGCGAGCGAGGCACACGGGGAGAGAGCGAGCGAGGCACACGGGGAGAGAGCGAGCGAGGCACACGGGGAGAGAGCGAGCGAGGCACACGGGGAGAGAGCGAGCGAGGCACACGGGGAGAGAGCGAGCGAGGCACACGGGGAGAGAGCGAGCGAGGCACACGGGGAGAGAGCGAGCGAGGCACACGGGGAGAGAGCGAGCGAGGCACACGGGGAGAGAGCGAGCGAGGCACACGGGGAGAGAGCGAGCGAGGCACACGGGGAGAGAGCGAGCGAGGCACACGGGGAGAGAGCGAGCGAGGCACACGGGGAGAGAGCGAGCGAGGCACACGGGGAGAGAGCGAGCGAGGCACACGGGGAGAGAGCGAGCGAGGCACACGGGGAGAGAGCGAGCGAGGCACACGGGGAGAGAGCGAGCGAGGCACACGGGGAGAGAGCGAGCGAGGCACACGGGGAGAGAGCGAGCGAGGCACACGGGGAGAGAGCGAGCGAGGCACACGGGGAGAGAGCGAGCGAGGCACACGGGGAGAGAGCGAGCGAGGCACACGGGGAGAGAGCGAGCGAGGCACACGGGGAGAGAGCGAGCGAGGCACACGGGGAGAGAGCGAGCGAGGCACACGGGGAGAGAGCGAGCGAGGCACACGGGGAGAGAGCGAGCGAGGCACACGGGGAGAGAGCGAGCGAGGCACACGGGGAGAGAGCGAGCGAGGCACACGGGGAGAGAGCGAGCGAGGCACACGGGGAGAGAGCGAGCGAGGCACACGGGGAGAGAGCGAGCGAGGCACACGGGGAGAGAGCGAGCGAGGCACACGGGGAGAGAGCGAGCGAGGCACACGGGGAGAGAGAGAGCGAGGCACACGGGGAGAGAGAGAGCGAGGCACACGGGGAGAGAGCGAGCGAGGCACACGGGGAGAGAGAGAGCGAGGCACACGGGGAGAGAGAGAGCGAGGCACACGGGGAGAGAGAGAGCGAGGCACACGGGGAGAGAGAGAGCGAGGCACACGGGGAGAGAGCGAGCGAGGCACACGGGGAGAGAGAGAGCGAGGCACACGGGGAGAGAGAGAGCGAGGCACACGGGGAGAGAGAGAGCGAGGCACACGGGGAGAGAGCGAGCGAGGCACACGGGGAGAGAGAGAGCGAGGCACACGGGGAGAGAGAGAGCGAGGCACACGGGGAGAGAGAGAGCGAGGCACACGGGGAGAGAGAGAGCGAGGCACACGGGGAGAGAGAGAGCGAGGCACACGGGGAGAGAGAGAGCGAGGCACACGGGGAGAGAGAGAGCGAGGCACACGGGGAGAGAGAGAGCGAGGCACACGGGGAGAGAGAGAGCGAGGCACACGGGGAGAGAGAGAGCGAGGCACACGGGGAGAGAGAGAGCGAGGCACACGGGGAGAGAGAGAGCGAGGCACACGGGGAGAGAGAGAGCGAGGCACACGGGGAGAGAGAGAGCGAGGCACACGGGGAGAGAGAGAGCGAGGCACACGGGGAGAGAGAGAGCGAGGCACACGGGGAGAGAGAGAGCGAGGCACACGGGGAGAGAGAGAGCGAGGCACACGGGGAGAGAGAGAGCGAGGCACACGGGGAGAGAGAGAGCGAGGCACACGGGGAGAGAGAGAGCGAGGCACACGGGGAGAGAGAGAGCGAGGCACACGGGGAGAGAGAGAGCGAGGCACACGGGGAGAGAGAGAGCGAGGCACACGGGGAGAGAGAGAGCGAGGCACACGGGGAGAGAGAGAGCGAGGCACACGGGGAGAGAGAGAGCGAGGCACACGGGGAGAGAGAGAGCGAGGCACACGGGGAGAGAGAGAGCGAGGCACACGGGGAGAGAGAGAGCGAGGCACACGGGGAGAGAGAGAGCGAGGCACACGGGGAGAGAGAGAGCGAGGCACACGGGGAGAGAGAGAGCGAGGCACACGGGGAGAGAGAGAGCGAGGCACACGGGGAGAGAGAGAGCGAGGCACACGGGGAGAGAGAGAGCGAGGCACACGGGGAGAGAGAGAGCGAGGCACACGGGGAGAGAGAGAGCGAGGCACACGGGGAGAGAGAGAGCGAGGCACACGGGGAGAGAGAGAGCGAGGCACACGGGGAGAGAGAGAGCGAGGCACACGGGGAGAGAGAGAGCGAGGCACACGGGGAGAGAGAGAGCGAGGCACACGGGGAGAGAGAGAGCGAGGCACACGGGGAGAGAGAGAGCGAGGCACACGGGGAGAGAGAGAGCGAGGCACACGGGGAGAGAGAGAGCGAGGCACACGGGGAGAGAGAGAGCGAGGCACACGGGGAGAGAGAGAGCGAGGCACACGGGGAGAGAGAGAGCGAGGCACACGGGGAGAGAGAGAGCGAGGCACACGGGGAGAGAGAGAGCGAGGCACACGGGGAGAGAGAGAGCGAGGCACACGGGGAGAGAGAGAGCGAGGCACACGGGGAGAGAGAGAGCGAGGCACACGGGGAGAGAGAGAGCGAGGCACACGGGGAGAGAGAGAGCGAGGCACACGGGGAGAGAGAGAGCGAGGCACACGGGGAGAGAGAGAGCGAGGCACACGGGGAGAGAGAGAGCGAGGCACACGGGGAGAGAGAGAGCGAGGCACACGGGGAGAGAGAGAGCGAGGCACACGGGGAGAGAGAGAGCGAGGCACACGGGGAGAGAGAGAGCGAGGCACACGGGGAGAGAGAGAGCGAGGCACACGGGGAGAGAGAGAGCGAGGCACACGGGGAGAGAGAGAGCGAGGCACACGGGGAGAGAGAGAGCGAGGCACACGGGGAGAGAGAGCGAGGCACACGGGAAGAGAGAGCGAGGCACACGGGGAGAGAGAGAGTGGCACACGGGGAGAGAGAGAGTGGCACACGGGGAGAGAGAGAGTGAGAGAGTGAGAGAGAGACACGGGAAGAGAGAGAGAGAGTGAGACAGACACGGGAGGAGAGAGAGAGACAGACACAGGAGGAGAGAGAGAGAGAGAGTGAGACAGACACGGGAGGAGAGAGAGTGAGACAGACACGGGAGGAGAGAGAGTGAGACATGGGGAGCCACAAGAGGAGAGAGAGTGAGACACGGGGAGCCACGGGAGGAGAGAGAGTGAGACACGGGGAGCCACGGGAGGAGAGAGAATGAGACACAGGGAATGACGGGAGGAGAGAGAGTGAGACATGGGGAGACACGAGAGGAGAGAGAGTGAGATATGGGGAGACACGAGAGGAGAGAGAGTGAGAAATGGGGAGACACGAGAGGAGAGAGAGTGAGATATGGGGAGACACGAGAGGAGAGAGAGTGAGACATGGGGAGACACGAGAGGAGAGAGAGAGTGAGACGTGGGGAGACACGAGAGGAGAGAGAGTGAGACACGGGGAGAGACGGTGAAACATGGAGAGAGACACGGGGGTGGGGTGGGTTGGTGGGGAGAGACAGTGAGACATGGGGAGATGGTTGTGGGAGGGGAGAGTGGGGGACAGTGAGACATGGACACAGTTGGGGGGAGTGGGGTGGGGAGAGTGAGAGATGGCGAAGGATGGACAGACTGTTGAGGGAGGGGAGAGCAAGAGAGGGTGAGGCATGACACGGTTAGGGGAGTGAAGGGTGGGAGTGGGACGAACGGGACATGGACACAGTTTGGCAGGGGGGGGGGGGGGGGGAAGAGCGAGAGCCGGCCAGGCACGGAGACACACACAGACAGCGAGAACAGGGAAGGGCAGTCCCAAGGTACCCACAAGCCAGACTACACGAGCAACCACAACAGTCCCCAGTATGACAGCACCAAGGTTTCCCCAACACCAGTCGGGGTTCATTTCCCTGCGTGCCGCTCTGCTCCTCTTCTGAAGGCGGGGGTTCGGGCTGGAGTGCAATCCCAGGAGTGCTGGCCACCCTCCAGGGACCGGACATGGAGCCTGAGCAGAGGATCGGGAGGGCATGGAGCAGGAGCGTGACAACACAGGATCCGGCACTGGGAACACTGCGAACACTGGCAGCGGGACCAGTGATTCACTGGACAGATCCGGCACTGGGAACACTGGCAGCGGGACCAGTGATTCACCAGACAGATCCGGCACTGGGAACTCCGGTAGCAGGACCAGTGATTCACTGGACAGATCTGGCACTGGGAACACTGGCAGCAGGACCAGTGATTCACCAGGCAGATCCGGCACTGGGAACACTGGCAGCGGGACCAGTGATTCACCAGGCAGATCCGGCACTGGGAACACTGGCAGCAGGACCAGTGATTCACCAGACAGATCTGGCACTTGGAACACTGGTAGCAGGACCAGTGATTCACCAGGCAGATCCGGCACTGGGAACACTGGCAGCGGGACCAGTGATTCACCAGGCAGATCCGGCACTGGGAACACTGGCAGTGGGACCAGTGATTCACCAGACAGATCCGGCACTGGGAACACCGGCAGCAGGACCAGTGATTCACCGGGAGATTGAGCACGAGGGACACTGGCAGCGGGACCAGTGATTCACCAGACAAATCCGGCACTGGGAACACTGGCGGCAGGACCAGTGATTCACCAGGCAGATCCAGCACTGGGAACACTGGCAGCAGGACCAGTGATTCACCAGGCAGATCCGGCACTGGGAACACTGGCAGCGGGACCAGTGATTCACTGGACAGATCTGGCACTGGGAACACTGGCAGCGGGACCAGTGATTCACCAGACAGATCCGGCACTGGGAACACCGGTAGCAGGACCAGTGATTCACCAGACAGATCCGGCACTGGGAACACCGGCAGCAGGACCAGTGATTCACCAGGCAGATCCGGCACTGGGAACACTGGCAGCGGGACCAGTGATTCACTGGACAGATCTGGCACTGGGAACACCGGTAGCAGGACCAGTGATTCACTGGACAGATCTGGCACTGGGAACACCGGTAGCAGGACCAGTGATTCACCGGGAGATTGAGCACTAGGGACACTGGCAGCGGGACCAGTGATTCAGCAGACAGATCTGGCACTGGGAACACCGGCAGCAGGACCAGTGATTCACCGGGAGATTGAGCACTAGGGACACTGGCAGCGGGACCAGTGATTCAGCAGACAGATCTGGCACTGGGAACACCGGCAGCAGGACCAGTGATTCACCGGGAGATTGAGCACGAGGAACACTGGCAGCAAGGTTATAAAAATCCCCATCATACATCTCACTTAGAATAAACATGACTACACTGGACATTTTCCCTACTCCCAACCCCACGCTATTCTCCGTACCTCTGTCTCTCTCTATTCACATACTCACAAGAGGAGCACCTTACCTCAAACTGGTGGAGTAACTGAACCAGGGAGTCTCCCACGAACAAGACGTCAGGTTCCTTGTCTTTCGTGTCAGCCACATAGCGATTGTGCTGCAGGTCACAAGGGGTTGATGATGGTCAGAGTGTTACTCCGTGATTGTGTGGCAGCACTCACAGTCCAAATGCAACACGGTCGGACAACAAGGGAGCCTTGTCCATTGCTAATCACCACCTGCACACCAACCTCCACCTCATTTAACGTCCAGAAACATTAAGCTGTCGACTGAGACCGTGAATCATTGAACACAGGCAATATTCGCAAGCTGCTGCAGGATTAGACATTACAATCCCTTTTATTCCAGGACAGGGTGCCAGAGAAGGGTGTGAAATCCTGGTTCTCAGGCTTCTTGGGCAGCACCTGCAGCAGTTATAATGGGTGACTTTAATATGCACATAGATTGGGCTAGCCAAACTGGAAGCAATACGGTGGAGGAGGATTTCCTGGAATGCATAAGGGATCGTTTTCTAGACCAATATGTCGAGGAACCAACTAGGGGGGAGGCCATCTTAGACTGGGTGTTGTGTAATGAGAGAGGATTAATTAGCAATCTCGTTGTGCGAGGCCCCTTGGGGAAGAGTGACCATAATATGGTGGAATTCTGCATTAGGATGGAGAATGAAACAGTTAATTCAGAGACCATGGTCCAGAACTTAAAGAAGGGTAACTTTGAAGGTATGAGGCATGAATTGGCTAAGATAGATTGGCTAATGATACTTAAGGGGTTGACTGTGGATGGGCAATGGCAGACATTTAGAGACCGCATGGATGAATTACAACAATTGTACATTCCTGTCTGGCGTAAAAATAAAAAAGGGAAGGTGGCTCAACCGTGGCTATCTAGGGAAATCAGGGATAGTATTAAAGCCAAGGAAATGGCATACAAATTGGCCAGAAATAGCAGCGAACCTGGGGACTGGGAGAAATTTAGAACTCAGCAGAGGAGGACAAAGGGTTTGATTAGGGCAGGGAAAATGGAGTACGAGAAGAAGCTTGCAGGGAACATTAAGGCGGATTGCAAAAGTTTCTATAGGTATGTAAAGAGAAAAAGGTTAGTAAAGACAAACGTAGGTCCCCTGCAGTCAGAATCAGGGGAAGTCATAACGGGGAACAAAGAAATGGCAGACCAATTGAACAAGTACTTTGGTTCAGTATTCACTAAGGAGGACACAAACAACCTTCCGGATATAAAAGTGGTCAGAGGGTCTATTAAGGAGGAGGAACTGAGGGAAATCTTTATGAGTCGGAAATTGTGTTGGGGAAATTGATGGGATTGAAGGCCGATAAATCCCCAGGGCCTGATGGACTGCATCCCAGAGTACTTAAGGAAGTGGCCTTGGAAATAGCGGATGCATTGACAGTCATTTTCCAACATTCTATTGACTCTGGATCAGTTCCTATCGAGTGGAGGGTAGCCAATGTAACCCCACTTTTTAAAAAAGGAGGGAGAGAGAAAGCAGGGAATTATAGACCGGTCAGCCTGACCTCAGTAGTGGGTAAAATGATGGAATCAATTATTAAGGATGTCATAGCAGCGCATTTGGAAAATGGTGACATGATAGGTCCAAGTCAGCATGGATTTGTGAAAGGGAGATCATGCTTGACAAATCTTCTGGAATTTTTTGAGGATGTTTCCAATAAAGTGGACAAAGGAGTACCAGTTGATGTGGTATATTTGGACTTTCAGAAGGCTTTCGACAAGGTCCCACACAGGAGATTAATGTGCAAAGTTAAAGCACATGGGATTGGGGGTAGTGTGCTGACGTGGATTGAGAACTGGTTGTCAGACAGGAAGCAAAGAGTAGGAGGAAATGGGTACTTTTCGGAATGGCAGGCAGTGACGAGTGGGGTACCGCAGGGTTCTGTGCTGGGGCCCCAGCTGTTTACATTGTACATTAATGATTTAGACGAGGGGATTAAATGTAGTATCTCCAAATTTGCGGATGACACTAAGTTGGGTGGCAGTGTGAGCTGCGAGGAGGATGCTATGAGGCTACAGAGTGACTTGGATAGGTTAGGTGAGTGGGCAAATGCGTGGCAGATGAAGTATAATGTGGATAAATGTGAGGTTATCCACTTTGGTGGTAAAAACAGAGAGACAGACTATTATCTGAATGGTGACAGATTAGGAAAAGGGAAGGTGCAACGAGACCTGGGTGTCATGGTACATCAGTCATTGAAGGTTGGCATGCAGGTACAGCAGGCGGTTAAGAAAGCAAATGGCATGTTGGCCTTCATAGCGAGGGGATTTGAGTACAGGGGCAGGGAGGTGTTGCTACAGTTGTACAGGGCCTTGGTGAGGCCACACCTGGAGTATTGTGTACAGTTTTGGTCTCCTAACTTGAGGAAGGACATTCTTGCTATTGAGGGAGTGCAGCGAAGATTCACCAGACTGATTCCCGGAATGGTGGGACTGACCTATCAAGAAAGACTGGATCAACTGGGCTTGTATTCACTGGAGTTCAGAAGAGTGAGAGGGGACCTCATAGAAACGTTTAAAATTCTGACGGGTTTGGACAGGTTGGATGCAGGAAGAATGTTCCCAATGTTGGGGAAGTCCAGAACCAGGGGTCACAGTCTAAGGATAAGGGGTAAGCCATTTAGGACCGAGATAAGGAGAAACTTCTTCACCCAGAGAGTGGTGAACCTGTGGAATTCTCTACCACAGGAAGTAGTTGAGGCCAATTCACTAAATATATTCAAAAGGGAGTTAGATGAAGTCCTTACTACTCGGGGGATCAAGGGGAATGGCGTGAAAGCAGGAAGTGGGTACTGAAGTTTCATGTTCAGCCATGAACTCATTGAATGGCGGTGCAGGCTAGAAGGGCTGAATGGCCTGCTCCTGCACCTATTTTCTATGTTTCTATGTTTCTAAACCCACGACCTCCACCACCTAGATGGACAAGGGCAGCAGGCGCATGGGAACACCACCACCTCCACGTTCCCCTCCGAGTCACACACCAGCCCCACTTGGAAATATATCGGCTGGGTTGAAATCCCCAGAACTCCCTCCCTAACAGCACTGTGGGAGCACATTCACCACACATTGAAACAGAGAAAATAGGTGCAGGAGTCGGCCATTCAGCCCTTCGAGCCTGCACCGCCATTCAATATCATGGCTGATCATGCAATTTCAGTACCCCATTCCTGCTTTCTCTCCATACTCCTTGATCTCTTTAGCCGTAAGGGACTGCAGCGATTCAAGGCGGCGGCTCACCACCACCTTCTCAAGGGCAACTAGGGACGGGCAATAAATGCCGGCCTTGTCATGAATGAATTTTTTAAAAAGGCACTTTTAAAAGGAGCTGATTTAGGCACAGAAGGCCATTCAGCCCCTCGAGCCTGTTCTGCCATTCAATTAGATGACAGCTGACCTTAATTCCAACTAGCTCCGTAACCCTTAATAACCTGACCCAACACCAATCTAGCCAGTCTCAGTTTTGACATTTTCAATTCACCCCGGCCGCAACACCTTGTGTGTGAAGGATCACCCCTGAATGGCCGAGCTCCAATTTTAAGGTTATAGAATAATACAGGATAGGAGGCCATTCGGCCCATTGTGTATGTGCTGGCTCTTGGGTAGACCTATCCAATTAGCCCCACACCTCTGCTCTCCCCATAGTATTTATCCAATTCCCCTTTGAAAGTTATTACTGAATCTGCTTCCACCGCCCTTTCAAGCAGTGCGTTCCAGATCACAACTACTCGCGGCATAAATGTATTTTCCCTCATGTTACCTCTGGGCCAATTGTCTTAAATCAGTGTCTTCTAATTAATGATCCTTCTGCCACTGGAAAAAGTTCCTCCTTTTTCCAGAGGAAATAGTTTCTCGATCTACCCTGTCACAAATGTTCTCCAGTTAAATATTGGGCAGAACAAAGTCATTGCCTTTGATCCCCGCCACAAACTATGTTCCCTAACCACTGACTCCATCCCTCTCCCTAGCATCAATCTGAGGGTGAACAAGACTGTTCGCAACCTCGGTGTCATACCTGACCCGGAAATGAGTTTCCAGCCACATACCCACCTCCGTAACTTTGCCCGCCTCTGCCCCTGCCTCAGCTCTTCTGCTGCTAAAACCCTCATCCATGCCTTTGTTACCTCAAAGTAGACTTGACGATTCCAACTCACTCCTGGCCAGCCTCCCACATTCTACGCCATGAAAATTTGAAGTCATCCAAAACTCAGGAACCTGAGTCCTAACCTCACACCAAGTCAAGATCACCCATCACCCCTCTGATCGCTGACCTACATTGGCTCCCGGTTAAACAATGCCTCAATTTCAAAATTCTCATCCTTGTTTACAAATCCCTCCATGGCCCTCGCCCCTCCCTATCTCTAATCTTTTTCAGCCTCACAATCCCACAAGATGTCTGCGCTCCTCTAATTCTGGCCTCTTGATTATAACTGCTCAACCATCGGTGGCCGTGCCTTCAGCTGCCTGGGCCCTAAGCTCTGGAACTCCCTCCCTAAACCTCTCCACCTCTCTTTCCTCCTTGAAGACACTCCTTAAAACCTACCTCATTGAACGTCTCATCCGAAAGACGGCACCTCAGACAGTGCAGCGCTCCCTCAGCACCAGAGTGGAGAGTCAGCCTCGAATTTTTGTGCTCAAGTCCCTGGAGTGGGACTTGTGCCCACGACTTTCTGACTCGGAGGGGAGGGTGCTACCCACTGAGCCACAGCTGATAGATGAAAAACTAGCGGCCACACACTGCTTGGGGAAAATTCACCGCACCATACTCCAGCTTTTTGCGGTTTACAGTTCAGACCGGCTGTTGGCAACGTCAACTTTTCCCTCGATCACCATCCATTTTCTCAACCCCTCGTACGATCTGATAAGACGACTGATTCCTGTGATGAGGAGAGATTGAGTAGACGAGGCCTATATTCTCTCGAGTTTCGAAGAATGAGAGGTGATCTCACTGTCATGTATAAAATCCTTGAGTGGTTTGACAGCATAGATACAGGGAAGATGTTTCCCCGGGCTGGGGAGTCGAGAACCAGGGGTCACAGTCTCAGTATAAGTGGTCGGCCATTTAGGACTGAGATGAGGGGGAATTTCTTCACTTCAGAGGGTGGTGAATCTTTGGGATTCTCTGCCCCAGAGGGCTGTGGAGGCTCAGTCATTCAAGACAGATTGAGAGAGTTTTGGAATCAAGGGGAAATTGAGGGATTATGGGCAGAGTGCAGGAAAGTGGAGTTGAGGTAGATTGGTCATGATCTTGTTGGATGGCAGAGCAGGCTCGAGGGGCCAAATGGCCTACTCCTGCTCCTAATTCTTAGCTGACCGAAAGGCCAACATTCCAAAGCCTTTTAAAATTATTTTTTGTACCTGTCCACGAGTTTTTAGTGATTTCTGTACATGGACCACTAAATCTCGGCTCCTCTGCAGTTCCTAGCTTCTCACAATTTAGAAAATACTCTGATCTATCTTTCTTCGGTCCGAAGTGGATGACTTCACACTTTCCCACGCTTTCCATCTTGTCACAGTTTTACCGATTCACTTCATCGATCCAGAAAATGATAGACCTGTTCGTCTAACATCAGTTGTGGGGGAGTTAATGGAATCCATAATTAAGGACAGAGTGACTGAGCATTTACAGAAATTTGAGCTGATTAGAGAGAGCCAACGTGGATTTGTAAAGGGTAGGTCGCGTCGAACGAACGTAATTGAATTGTATGATGCAGTAACTGAAGTGGCGAGAGATCGAGGCAGAAATGTAGCAAATGATCGGCGAGAGATTGTGGTGGAGGTGCGGTAATTGTGGGTACAGGGCCCAAAAGAGCAGAGGGCCCAGGGGCAGCACGAGCCCAGCCCACACTGCGATGTGTGCGCGCACTGGGTCCATGCAGCAGAGCAGGTCTCCAGTCGTCCTGGTTAACCCTTGCCACTGCAGAAAGACCTAGCTCTGTCAAGCCCCGTGTGGTGGCTGGTGTGCAACGGTCACCAGACGTTAAAAAAATCCACACACAGGCATCTTCCACCCTCTCCATTGGAGTTCAGGACTAGAATATCGGGTCCTTCATTGAAACATCTGTGAACTCATCCCTTTTGGTGTGGAAGGAAGTCATCCTCGCTCGAGGGAGCGCCTATGACGATCATGATGAGACAAGGGAATGTCGATGGATGTAATTTATATGGACTTCAAAAAGGCATCCGATAAGGTTCCACATAAGAGACACCCGTTAGCTAAAATTAAATCTCATGGAATGGAAGGCAAATTTAAATTTAAAATGCAACATTGCCTGTCTCCGCCCCTGCCTCAGCTCTTCTTCTGCTGAAACCTACATTCATGTTGCCTCTAGACGTGACGACTCCAACTCACTCCTGGCCGGCCTCCCACATTCCACACTGTGTCAACATGAGGTGATCCAAAACTTAGCAGCCCGTGTCCTAACCCGCACCAAGTCCCGCTCGCCCATCACCCCCTGTGCCCACTGCCCCGTGTCCTAACTCACACCGAGTCCCACTCACCCATCACCCCTTGTGCTCGCTACCCCGTGTCCTAACTCACACCAAGTCCCGCTCGCCCATCACCCCCTGTGCCCACTGCCCCGTGTCCTAACTCACACCGAGTCCCACTCACCCATCACCCCTTGTGCTCGCTACCCCGTGTCCTAACTCGCACCAAGTCCCGCTCGCCCATCACCCCCTGTGCCCACTGCCCCGTGTCCTAACTCGTATCGAGTCCCGCTCACCCATCACCCCCTGTGCTCACTGCCCCGTGTCCTAACTCACACCAAGTCCCGCTCGCCCATCACCCCCTGTGCCCACTGCCCCGTGTCCTAACTCGTATCGAGTCCCGCTCACCCATCACCCCCTGTGCTCACTGCCCCGTGTCCTAACTCGCACCAAGTCCCGCTCGCCCATCACCCCCTGTGCCCACTGCCCCGTGTCCTAACTCGCACCGAGTCCCACTCACCCATCACCCCCTGTGCTCACTGCCCCGTGTCCTAACTCGCACCAAGTCCCGCTCGCCCATCACCCCCTGTGCCCACTGCCCCGTGTCCTAACTCACACCGAGTCCCACTCACCCATCACCCCCTGTGCTCGCTACCCCGTGTCCTAACTCG
This sequence comes from Pristiophorus japonicus, assembly GCF_044704955.1. Lineage (NCBI taxonomy): Eukaryota > Metazoa > Chordata > Chondrichthyes > Pristiophoridae > Pristiophorus > Pristiophorus japonicus. The sequence continues at coordinate 1,435,331 of NC_092007.1, read as the reverse complement.
CACCAAGTCCCGCTCGCCCATCACCCCCTGTGCCCACTGCCCCGTGTCCTAACTCACACCGAGTCCCACTCACCCATCACCCCCTGTGCTCGCTACCCCGTGTCCTAACTCACACCGAGTCCCACTCACCCATCACCCCCTGTGCTCGCTACCCCGTGTCCTAACTCGCACCAAGTCCCGCTCGCCCATCACCCCCTGTGCCCACTGCCGCGTGTCCTAACCCGCACCAAGTCCCACTCACCCATCACCCCCTGTGCCCACTGCCCCGTGTCCTAACTCGTATCGAGTCCCGCTCACCCATCACCCCCTGTGCTCACTGCTCTGTGTCCTAACCCGCACCAAGTCCCGCTCGCCCATCACCCCCTGTGCTCGCCGACCTACATTGGCTCCCAGTTAAACAAAGCCTCGATTTCAAAATTCTCATCCTTGTTTACAAATCACTCCATGGCCTCGCCCCTCCCTATCTCTGTCATCTTTTTCAGCCTCACAATCCCACAAGATGTCTGTGCTCCTCTAATTCTGCCCTCCAGAGCATCCCTCATTATAACTGCTCAACCATCAGTGGCCGTGCCTTCAGCTGCCTGGGGCCCAAGCTCTGGAACACCCTCCCTAAACCTCCGGCTCGCTACCTCTCTTTCCTCCTTTAAGACGCTCCTTAAAACCTACCTCTTTCAACAAGCTTTTGATCATCTGCCTCAATTTCTTCTGTGGCTCGGTGTCAAATTTATCTGTTTATCTGCAATACTGTTGTGAATGAAGCACCTTGGGACATTTTACTTCGTTAAAGGCGCGAAATAAAAAAAAGTTATTAATAATAAATTATTGACGTGGTTAGGAGATTGGTTTGACAATAGAAGACAGAAAGTAGGAATAAATGGGTATGTACTTGAATGGAAAGAAAGGGCCTTGTGCTATCCATCAAGGATCTGTGCTACGCACTCAACTATCCACTGCAGTTGTTAATAATTTAGATAACACAATAAAGAGCCATTTCGCCAAGTTTACCGACGACAAAGATCGGTGGCAATGTAGACGGGAGCATAAAATTAAAAAGAGACACTGAAAGATTAAATGAGTGGACAAAACTGTGGCAGATGGATTCCAACACAGCTATGTGTGAGGTCATCCATTTTGGACCAAAAAAAGGATAGATCGGAGTATTTTTTACATGGTGTAAAGGTCGGAACAGTGAAGGTCCAAAGAGTTTTTACGGGTCCGTACATCAGATCACTAAAACGTAGTATTCAGGTACTAAAAATATCAAACAGGTTAATGGGTTGTTTGCCTTTATAACCAGAGGGCTAGAATATATAGGGGAGAAAGTTTTGCTAAAGCTACACAAAGCGCTGGTTAGACCACATCTGCAGATCAGTTCCAGTCGAAAGGATAGATTGGTCAGCACAGATTCACCAGAATGTTACCAGGGATCCAAGGATCAAATTACGAGGAGAGGTTACATAAAGTAGACTTTGTATTCTTTGACACAGACAAGGTGAAGAGGTGATTTGATTAAGATCAGAAATAGGACCAGGAGGAGGCCATTCGGCCCCTCGAGCCTGCTCCGCCATTTAATAAGATCTTGGCTGATCCGATCATGGACTCAGTTCCACTTCCCCGCCCGCTCCCCATAACCCTTTACTCCCTTATCGCTCAAAAATCTGTCTATCTCTGTCTTAATTATATTCAATGTCCCAGCCTCCACAGCTCTCTGGGGCAGAGAATTCCACAGATTTACAAACCTCAGAAGAAATCTCTCCTCATCTCAGTTTTAGATGGGCGGCCCCTTATTCTAAGACTATGTCCCCTAGTTTTAGTTTCCCCTATGAATGGAAATATCCTCTCTGCATCCACCTTGTTGAGTCCCCTCATTATCTTATATGTTTTAATAAGATCACCTCTCATTCTTCTGAACTCCAATGTGTATAGGCCTAACCTCCTCAACCTATCATAAATCAACCCCCTCATCTCTGGAATCAACCAAGCAAACCTTCTCTGAACAGCCTTCAATGCAAGTATATCCTTCCTTAAATACAGAGACCAAAACTGTACGCAGTACTCGAGGTGTGGCCTCACCAATACCCTGTACAGTTGTAGCAGGACTTCTCTGCTTTTATACTCCATCCCCCTTGCAATAAAGGCCAACATTTAATTTGCCTTCCTGATTAAGGTTTTAGGATCGTGAAAGAAATTGAAAGGATAGAAAGAAATGTTTTGCGCTGGTGAGGGGAATCTAGGACAAAAGACATTACCTTAAAATTACATCCAGGCCCTTGGAGAGAAGTTAGGAAAGACTTCTTCACACAAAGGGTGGTAGAATTGTGGAACTCCCTGCCACAAAAAGCAGTAGATGCCAGCTCAATTAATAATTCTAAATCTGAGATCGGTCGATTTTTGCTCGCCAAGGGTATAAAAGGATATGGAGCCAAGGCAGGTGGAAGGAGTTACGATACAGATCAGCCATGATCTCATTGAATGGGGGAAACAGGCTCGAGGGACTGAATGGTCTCCTCCTCCTCCTCCGACAATCAATGTCCCAGTGCAAATCTGTGCTCCCAGTTACACGATTTAATGTGCCACCGAACTTGGATTGCTGGAAACTTGGATTTCCAGCTCTCTATTCCTTCACCCAAGTCATTTGGAAACATAGTGGAAAAGCATTTGAGTACATGCCCATTATCCCTAATGTCGGAGTCTATTATGGGTACCTTATCTAGCAACTAATTCTCGATGCATATAAATAGGAATTGGTGTTTGTTGAGATGTTGAGCGTGAGAGAGATATTAATGTCTAATTCTGGGCACCACCCTTTCGGAAGGATGTGAAGACCTGAGAGAGGGTGCAGCAAAGGCTTGCGAGAATTATTCCAGGAATGAGGAACTTCAGCGACGTGGATAGCCTGGAGAAGCTGGGATTGTTCTCTTCAGAGCAAAGAAAATGAAGAGATTTGATCGAGGTGTTCAAAATGTTAAGGGGTCCGGACAGAGTAGACAGAGAGAAACTGTTCCCATTGGTGGAAGGGTCGAGAACCAGAGGGACACAGATTTAAGGTGATTGGTGGAAGAACTAAAGGCGACATGAGGGAAAAATGTTTTTACGCAGCGAGTGGTTCGGATCGGGAATTCACTGCCCGAGAGGGCTGTGGAGGCAGACTCAATCGTGGCTTTCATAAGGGAATTGGATCAGTACCTGAAGGAAAAACATTTGCCGGGCTCCGGGGAAAAAGCGGTAAGTGGGACTGGCTGAAGTGATCTTGCGGAGAGCCGGCACAGGCTCGACGGGCCGAATGGCTTTTCTGTGCTGTCACCAATCTACGATTCGAACAGCACAGCTTTGTTATTTGGGAGCAGGAGAGGCATGTACATGAAGTGGGAGATGAGAGGAGCCGATCAGAGACAAAGCTGACCTGGAGGCTGGAGGGAGCAGGACTGGACGGCTGAGTATCCGGTGCCCATTCTGTGGAACGACACAGCAACAGCCCGTGCTCCTCAGTTGCCACCTTACCTGAGACATCCATCGCCCATCCCCCTGCACATCCTCGGGCGGGACGGGAATGGCTGCTGGGTTGCTGTCTCCGTCACTCATCCCGACCAAATAATTTGCGCGGAACCTTCCAGAAAGTCTGCTGTTCAGGCTTCAAGTCCGTTCAGCAATCCTGAAATAAATCAATTGGGGAAAACACAGGTGGTGAGTGTGTTCAGATGCCAGGGGGAGGCAGGGGCTGCCCAAGGAGAGGGGATGCCCGGGGGGAGGGGGTGAGGTGGAGAGGTGACCCTCCGCTCCCAGTTCCCCCATTACCCAGGTCCCACTATTACCCAGGTCCCACTCCCAGTTCCCCCATTACCCAGGTCCCACTATTACCCAGGTCCCACTCCCAGTTCCCCCATTACCCAGGTCCCACTCCCAGTTCCCCCATTGCCCAGGTCCCACTATTACCCAGTTCCCCCATTACCCAGGTCCCACTCCCAGTTCCCCCATTACCCAGGTCCCACTATTACCCAGTTCCCCCATTACCCAGGTCCCACTCCCAGTTCCCCCATTACCCAGGTCCCACTCCCAGTTCCCCCATTACCCAGGTCCCACTCCCAGTTCCCCCATTACCCAGGTCGCACTATTACCCAGTTCGCCCATTACCCAGGTCCCCCTATTACCCAGTTCCCCCATTACCCAGGTCCCCCTATTACCCAGTTCCCCCATTACCCAGGTCCCACTATTACCCAGGTCCCACTCCCAGTTCCCCCATTACCCAGGTCCCACTATTACCCAGTTCCCCCATTACCCAGGTCCCACTATTACCCAGTTCCCCCATTACCCAGGTCCCACTATTACCCAGGTCCCACTCCCAGTTCCCCCATTACCCAGGTCCCACTATTACCCAGTTCCCCCATTACCCAGGTCGCACTATTACCCAGGTCCCACTATTACCCAGGTCCCACTATTACCCAGGTCCCACTATTACCCAGTTCCCCCATTACCCAGGTCCCACTATTACCCAGTTCCCCCATTACCCAGGTCCCACTATTACCCAGGTCCCACTCCCAGTTCCCCCATTACCCAGGTCCCACTATTACCCAGTTCCCCCATTACCCAGGTCCCACTATTACCCAGTTCCCCCATTACCCAGGTCCAACTCCCAGTTCCCCCATTACCCAGGTCCCACTATTACCCAGTTCCCCCATTACCCAGTTCCCCCATTACCCAGGTCCCACTGCCAGTTCCCCCATTACCCAGGTCCCACTCCCAGTTCCCCCATTACCCAGGTCCCACTCCCAGTTCCCCCATTACCCAGGTCGCACTATTACCCAGTTCCCCCATTACCCAGGTCCCCCTATTACCCAGTTCCCCCAATTACCCAGTTCCCGCATTACCCAGGTCCCACTATTACACAGTTCCCCCATTACCCAGGTCCCCCATTACCCAGGTCCCACTATTACCCAGTTCCCCCATTACCTAGGTCCCACTCCCAGTTCCCCCATTACCCAGGTCGCACTATTACCCAGTTCCCCCATTACCCAGGTCCCACTCCCAGTTCCCCCCATTACCCAGTTCCCCCATTACCCGGTCCCACTATTGCCCAGTTCCACCATTACCCAGGTCCCACAATTACCCAGGTCCCCCATTACCCAGGTCCCCCATTACCCAGGTCCCCCATTACCCAGGTCCCCCATTACCCAGGTCCCACTATTACCCATTTCCCCCATTACCCAGGTCCCACTATTTCCCAGGTCCCACTATTACCCAGTTCCCTCATTACCCAGGTCCCACTATTACCCAGTTCCCCCATTACCCAGGTCCCACTATTACCCAGGTCCCACTATTACCCAGGTCCCACTATTACCCAGTTCCCCCATTACCCAGGTCCCACTATTACCCAGGTCCCACTATTACCCAGGTCCCACTATTACCCAGTTCCCTCATTACCCAGGTCCCACTATTACCCAGTTCCCCCATTACCCAGGTCCCTCTATTACCCAGGTCCCTCTATTACCCAGGTCCCACTATTACCCAGGTCCCACTATTACCCAGGTCCCACTATTACCCAGTTCCCTCATTACCCAGGTCCCACTATTACCCAGTTCCCCCATTACCCAGGTCCCTCTATTACCCAGGTCCCTCTATTACCCAGTTCCCTCTATTACCCAGGTCCCACTATTACCCAGTTCCCCCATTACCCAGTTCCCCCATTACCCAGGTCCCACTATTACCCAGTTCCCCCATTACCCAGGTCCCCCATTACCCAGGTCCCCCATTACCCAGGTCCCACTATTACCCAGTTCCATTACCCAGGTCCCCCATTACCCAGTTCCCCCATTACCCAGGTCCCACTATTACCCAGTTCCCCCATTATCCAGGTACCCCATTACCCAGGTACCACTATTACCCAGTTCCCCTATTACCCAGGTCCCACTATTACCCAGTTCCCCCATTACCCAGGTCGCACTATTACCCAGTTCCCCCATTACCCAGTTCCCCCATTACCCAGGTCGCACTATTACCCAGTTCCCCCATTACCCAGGTCCCCCATTACCCAGTTCCCTCTATTACCCAGTTCCCCCATTACCCAAGTCCCACTATTACCCAGTTCCCCCATTACCCAGGTCCCACTATTGCCCAGGTCCCACTATTACCCAGTTCCCCCATTACCCAGGTCGCACTATTACCCAGTTCCCCCATTACCCAGTTCCCCCATTACCCAGGTCGCACTATTACCCAGTTCCCCCATTACCCAGGTCCCCCATTACCCAGTTCCCTCTATTACCCAGTTCCCCCATTACCCAAGTCCCACTATTACCCAGTTCCCCCATTACCCAGGTCCCACTATTACCCAGTTCCCCCATTACCCAGGTCCCACTATTACCCAGGTCCCACTATTACCCAGTTCCCCCATTACCCAGGTCGCACTATTACCCAGTTCCCCCATTACCCAGTTCCCCCATTACCCAGGTCGCACTATTACCCAGTTCCCCCATTACCCAGGTCCCCCATTACCCAGGTCCCCCATTACCAAGTTCCCCCATTACCCAGTTCCCACTATTACCCAGTTCCCCCATTACCCAGGTCCCCCATTACCCAGGGCCCCATTACCCAGGTCCCACTATTACCCAGTTCCCCCATTACCCAGGTCCCACTATTACCCAGTTCCCCCATTACCCAGGTCCCACTATTACCCAGTTCCCCCATTACCCAGGTCCCACTATTACCCAGTTCCCCCATTACCCAGGTCGCACTATTACCCAGTTCCCCCATTACCCAGTTCCCCCATTACACAGGTCGCACTATTACCCAGTTCCCCCATTACCCAGGTCCCCCATTACCCAGTTCCCCCATTACCCAGTTCCCACTATTACCCAGTTCCCACTATTACCCAGTTCCCACTATTACCCAGGACCCCCATTACCCAGGTCCCACTATTACCCAGTTCCCCCATTACCCAGGTCCCCCATTACCCAGGTCGCACTATTACCCAGTTCCCCCATTACCCAGGTCCCACTATTACCCAGTTCCCCCATTACCCAGTTCCCCCATTACCCAGGTCCCACTCCCAGTTCCCCCATTACCCAGTTCCCCCATTACCCGGTCCCACTATTACCCAGTTCCCCCATTACCCAGGTCCCACTATTACCCAGTTCACCCATTACCCAGGTCCCACTATTACCCAGTTCCCCCATTACCCAGTTCCCCCATTACCCAGGTCCCACTATTACCCAGGTCCCACTATTACCCAGGTTCCACTATTACCCAGGTCCCACTATTACCCAGGTCCCACTATTACCCAGGTCCCACTATTACCCAGGTCCCACTATTACCCAGGTCCCACTATTACCCAGGTCCCACTATTACCCAGGTCCCTCGATTACCCAGTTCCCTCGATTACCCAGGTCCCACTATTACCCAGTTCCCCCATTACCCAGGTCCCACTATTACCCAGTTCCCCCATTACCCAGGTCCCTCTATTACCAAGTTCCCCCATTACCCAGTTCCCACTATTACCCAGTTCCCCCATTACCCAGGTCCCCCATTACCCAGGGCCCCATTACCCAGGTCCCACTATTACCCAGTTCCCCCATTACCCAGGTCCCACTATTACCCAGTTCCCCCATTACCCAGGTCCCACTATTACCCAGTTCCCCCATTACCCAGGTCCCACTATTACCCAGTTCCCCCATTACCCAGGTCGCACTATTACCCAGTTCCCCCATTACCCAGTTCCCCCATTACACAGGTCGCACTATTACCCAGTTCCCCCATTACCCAGTTCCCCCATTACCCAGTTCCCACTATTACCCAGTTCCCACTATTACCCAGTTCCCACTATTACCCAGGACCCCCATTACCCAGGTCCCACTATTACCCAGTTCCCCCATTACCCAGGTCCCCCATTACCCAGGTCGCACTATTACCCAGTTCCCCCATTACCCAGGTCCCACTATTACCCAGTTCCCCCATTACCCAGTTCCCCCATTACCCAGGTCCCACTCCCAGTTCCCCCATTACCCAGTTCCCCCATTACCCGGTCCCACTATTACCCAGTTCCCCCATTACCCAGGTCCCACTATTACCCAGTTCACCCATTACCCAGGTCCCACTATTACCCAGTTCCCCCATTACCCAGTTCCCCCATTACCCAGGTCCCACTATTACCCAGGTCCCACTATTACCCAGGTCCCACTATTACCCAGGTCCCACTATTACCCAGGTCCCACTATTACCCAGGTCCCTCGATTACCCAGTTCCCTCGATTACCCAGGTCCCACTATTACCCAGTTCCCCCATTACCCAGGTCCCACTATTACCCAGTTCCCCCATTACCCAGGTCCCTCTATTACCCAGTTCCCCCATTACCCAGGTCCCACTCCCAGTTCCCCCATTACCCAGGTCCCACTATTACCCAGGTCACACTATTACCCAGGTCACACTATTACCCAGGTCGCACTATTACCCAGTTCCCACATTACCCAGGTCGCACTATTACCCAGTTCCCCCATTACCCAGGTCGCACTATTACCCAGTTCCCCCATTACCCAGGTCGCACTATTACCCAGTTCCCCCATTACCCAGGTCCCACTATTACCCAGTTCTCCCATTACCCAGGTCCCCCATTACCCAGCTCCCCCATTACCCAGGTCCCCCATTACCCAGGTCCCCCATTACCCAGGTCCCCCATTACCCAGGTCCCACTATTATCCAGTTCCCCCATTACCCAGGTCCCACTATTACCCAGTTCCCCCATTACCCAGGTCCCCCATTACCCAGGTCCCCCATTACGCAGGTCCCCCATTACGCAGGTCCCCCATTACGCAGGTCCCCCATTACGCAGGTCCCCCATTACGCAGGTCCCCCATTACGCAGGTCCCCCATTACCCAGTTCCCATTACCCAGGTCCCACTATTACCCAGGTCCCACTATTACCCAGTTCCCCCATTACCCAGGTCCCACTATTACCCAGTTCCCCCATTACCCAGTTCCCCCATTACCCAGGTCCCCCATTACCCAGGTCCCCCATTACCCAGGTCCCCCATTACCCAGGTCGCACTATTACCCAGTTCCCCCATTACCCAGGTCGCACTATTACCCAGTTCCCCCATTACCCAGGTCCCCCATTACCCAGTTCCCCCATTACCCAGTTCCCACTATTACCCAGTTCCCCCATTACCCAGGTCCCACTACTACCCAGTTCCCCCATTACCCAGTTCCCCCATTACCCAGGTCCCACTATTACCCAGTTCCCCCATTACCCAGGTCCCACTATTACCCAGTTCCCCCATTACCCAGGGCCCACTATTACCCAGTTCCACTATTACCCAGGTCCCACTATTACCCAGGTCCCACTATTACCCAGTTCCCCCATTACCCAGTTCCCCCATTACCCAGGTCCCACTATTACCCAGTTCCCCCATTACCCAGGTCCCCCATTACCCAGGTCCCCCATTACCCAGGTCCCACTATTACCCAGTTCCCCCATTACCCAGGTCCCACTATTAACCAGTTCCCCCATTACCCAGCTCCCACTATTACCCAGTTCCTCCATTACCCAGGTCCCTCTATTACCCAGGTCCCCCATTACCCAGGTCCCACTATTACCCAGTTCCCCCATTACCCAGGTCGCACTATTACCCAGTTCCCCCATTACCCAGGTCGCACTATTACCCAGTTCCCCCATTACCCAGTTCCCCCATTACCCAGGTCCCCCATAACCCAGGTCCCCCATAACCCAGGTCCCACTATTACCCAGTTCCCCCATTACCCAGTTCCCCCATTACCCAGGTCCCCCATTACCCAGGTCCCCCATTACCCAGGTCCCCCATTACCCAGGTCCCCCATTACCCAGGTCCCCCATTACCCAGGTCCCCCATTACCCAGGTCCCCCATTACCCAGGTCCCCCATTACCCAGGTCCCCCATTACCCAGATCCCACATTACCCAGGTCCCACTATTACCCAGTTCCCCCATTACCCAGGTCCCCCATTACCCAGGTCCCACTATTACCCAGTTTCCCCATTACTCAGTTCCCCCATGACCCAGGTCCCACTATTACCCAGTTCCCCCATTACCCAGGTCCCCCATTACCCAGTTCCCCCATTACCCAGGTCCCACTATTACCCAGTTCCCCCATTACCCAGGTCCCACTATTACCCAGTTCCCCTATTACCCAGGTCCCACTATTACCCAGTTCCCCCATTACCCAGTTCCCCCATTACCCAGGTCACACTATTACCCAGGTCACACTATTACCCAGGTCACACTATTACCCAGTTCCCCCATTACCCAGGTCCCCCATTACCCAGTTCCCTCTATTACCCAGTTCCCCCATTACCCAAGTCCCACTATTACCCAGTTCCCCCATTACCCAGGTCCCACTATTACCCAGGTCCCACTATTAGCCAGTTCTCCCATTACCCAGTTCCCCCATTACCCAGGTCGCACTATTACCCAGGTCCCACTATTACCCAGGTCCCACTATTACCCAGTTCCCCCATTACCCAGGTCCCACTATTACCCAGTTCCCCCATTACCCAGGTCCCACTATTACCCAGGTCCCACTATTACCCAGGTCCCACTCCCAGTTCCCCCATTACCCAGGTCCCACTATTACCCAGTTCCCCCATTACCCAGGTCCCACTATTACCCAGTTCCCCCATTACCCAGGTCCAACTCCCAGTTCCCCCATTACCCAGGTCCCACTATTACCCAGTTCCCCCATTACCCAGGTCCCACTGCCAGTTCCCCCATTACCCAGGTCCCACTCCCAGTTCCCCCATTACCCAGGTCCCACTCCCAGTTCCCCCATTACCCAGGTCGCACTATTACCCAGTTCCCCCATTACCCAGGTCCCCCTATTACCCAGTTCCCCCAATTACCCAGTTCCCGCATTACCCAGGTCGCACTATTACCCAGGTCCCACTATTACCCAGTTCCCTCATTACCCAGGTCCCACTATTACACAGTTCCCCCATTACCCAGGTCCCACTATTACCCAGTTCCCCCATTACCTAGGTCCCACTCCCAGTTCCCCCATTACCCAGTTCCCCCATTACCCAGGTCGCACTATTACCCAGTTCCCCCATTACCCAGGTCCCACTATTACCCAGTTACCCCATTACCCAGGTCCCACTCCCAGTTCCCCCCATTACCCAGTTCCCCCATTACCCGGTCCCACTATTGCCCAGTTCCACCATTACCCAGGTCCCACAATTACCCAGGTCCCCCATTACCCAGGTCCCCCATTACCCAGGTCCCCCATTACCCAGGTCCCACTATTACCCATTTCCCCCATTACCCAGGTCCCACTATTTCCCAGGTCCCACTATTACCCAGTTCCCTCATTACCCAGGTCCCACTATTACCCAGGTCCCACTATTACCCAGGTCCCACTATTACCCAGTTCCCCCATTACCCAGGTCCCTCTATTACCCAGGTCCCTCTATTACCCAGTTCCCTCTATTACCCAGGTCCCACTATTACCCATTTCCCCCATTACCCAGGTCCCACTATTACCCAGGTCCCACTATTACCCAGTTCCCCCATTACCCAGGTCCCACTATTACCCAGGTCCCACTATTACCCAGGTCCCACTATTACCCAGTTCCCCCATTACCCAGGTCCCTCTATTACCCAGGTCCCTCTATTACCCAGTTCCCTCTATTACCCAGGTCCCACTATTACCCAGTTCCCCCATTACCCAGTTCCCCCATTACCCAGGTCCCACTATTACCCAGTTCCCCCATTACCCAGGTCCCACTATTACCCAGTTCCCCCATTACCCAGGTCCCACTATTACCCAGGTCCCACTATTACCCAGGTCCCACTATTACCCAGATCCCCCATTACCCAGGTCCCTCTATTACCCAGGTCCCTCTATTACCCAGTTCCCTCTATTACCCAGGTCCCACTATTACCCAGGTCCCCCATTACCCAGGTCCCCCATTACCCAGGTCCCACTATTACCCAGTTCCATTACCCAGGTCCCCCATTACCCAGTTCCCCCATTACCCAGGTCCCACTATTACCCAGTTCCCCCATTATCCAGGTACCCCATTACCCAGGTACCACTATTACCCAGTTCCCCTATTACCCAGGTCCCACTATTACCCAGTTCCCCCATTACCCAGGTCGCACTATTACCCAGTTCCCCCATTACCCATTTCCCCCATTACCCAGGTCGCACTATTACCCAGTTCCCCCATTACCCAGGTCCCCCATTACCCAGTTCCCTCTATTACCCAGTTCCCCCATTACCCAAGTCCCACTATTACCCAGTTCCCCCATTACCCAGGTCCCACTATTACCCAGTTCCCCTATTGCCCAGGTCCCACTATTACCCAGTTCCCCCATTACCCAGGTCGCACTATTACCCAGTTCCCCCATTACCCAGTTCCCCCATTACCCAGGTCGCACTATTACCCAGTTCCCCCATTACCCAGGTCCCCCATTACCCAGTTCCCTCTATTACCCAGTTCCCCCATTACCCAAGTCCCACTATTACCCAGTTCCCCCATTACCCAGGTCCCACTATTACCCAGTTCCCCCATTACCCAGGTCCCACTATTACCCAGGTCCCACTATTACCCAGTTCCCCCATTACCCAGGTCGCACTATTACCCAGTTCCCCCATTACCCAGTTCCCCCATTACCCAGGTCGCACTATTACCCAGTTCCCCCATTACCCAGGTCCCCCATTACCCAGGTCCCCCATTACCAAGTTCCCCCATTACCCAGTTCCCACTATTACCCAGTTCCCCCATTACCCAGGTCCCCCATTACCCAGGTCCCCCATTACCCAGGTCCCACTATTACCCAGTTCCCCCATTACCCAGGTCCCACTATTACCCAGTTCCCCCATTACCCAGGTCCCACTATTACCCAGTTCCCCCATTACCCAGGTCCCACTATTACCCAGTTCCCCCATTACCCAGGTCGCACTATTACCCAGTTCCCCCATTACCCAGTTCCCCCATTACACAGGTCGCACTATTACCCAGTTCCCCCATTACCCAGGTCCCCCATTACCCAGTTCCCCCATTACCCAGTTCCCACTATTACCCAGTTCCCACTATTACCCAGTTCCCACTATTACCCAGGACCCCCATTACCCAGGTCCCACTATTACCCAGTTCCCCCATTACCCAGGTCCCCCATTACCCAGGTCGCACTATTACCCAGTTCCCCCATTACCCAGGTCCCACTATTACCCAGTTCCCCCATTACCCAGTTCCCCCATTACCCAGGTCCCACTCCCAGTTCCCCCATTACCCAGTTCCCCCATTACCCGGTCCCACTATTACCCAGTTCCCCCATTACCCAGGTCCCACTATTACCCAGTTCACCCATTACCCAGGTCCCACTATTACCCAGTTCCCCCATTACCCAGTTCCCCCATTACCCAGGTCCCACTATTACCCAGGTCCCACTATTACCCAGGTCCCACTATTACCCAGGTCCCACTATTACCCAGGTCCCACTATTACCCAGGTCCCACTATTACCCAGGTCCCACTATTACCCAGGTCCCACTATTACCCAGGTCCCACTATTACCCAGGTCCCACTATTACCCAGGTCCCACTATTACCCAGGTCCCTCGATTACCCAGGTCCCACTATTACCCAGGTCCCACTATTACCCAGTTCCCCCATTACCCAGGTCCCACTATTACCCAGTTCCCCCATTACCCAGGTCCCTCTATTACCCAGTTCCCCCATTACCCAGGTCCCACTCCCAGTTCCCCCATTACCCAGGTCCCACTATTACCCAGGTCACACTATTACCCAGGTCGCACTATTACCCAGTTCCCACATTACCCAGGTCGCACTATTACCCAGTTCCCCCATTACCCAGGTCGCACTATTACCCAGTTCCCCCATTACCCAGGTCGCACTATTACCCAGTTCCCCCATTACCCAGGTCCCACTATTACCCAGTTCTCCCATTACCCAGGTCCCCCATTACCCAGCTCCCCCATTACCCAGGTCCCCCATTACCCAGGTCCCCCATTACCCAGGTCCCACTATTATCCAGTTCCCCCATTACCCAGGTCCCACTATTACCCAGTTCCCCCATTACCCAGGTCCCCCATTACCCAGGTCCCCCATTACGCAGGTCCCCCATTACGCAGGTCCCCCATTACGCAGGTCCCCCATTACCCAGTTCCCATTACCCAGGTCCCACTATTACCCAGGTCCCACTATTACCCAGGTCCCACTATTACCCAGTTCCCCCATTACCCAGGTCCCACTATTACCCAGTTCCCCCATTACCCAGTTCCCCCATTACCCAGGTCCCCCATTACCCAGGTCCCCCATTACCCAGGTCGCACTATTACCCAGTTCCCCCATTACCCAGGTCGCACTATTACCCAGTTCCCCCATTACCCAGGTCCCCCATTACCCAGTTCCCCCATTACCCAGTTCCCCCATTACCCAGTTCCCACTATTACCCAGTTCCCCCATTACCCAGGTCCCACTACTACCCAGTTCCCCCATTACCCAGTTCCCCCATTACCCAGGTCCCACTATTACCCAGTTCCCCCATTACCCAGGTCCCACTATTACCCAGTTCCCCCATTACCCAGGGCCCACTATTACCCAGTTCCACTATTACCCAGGTCCCACTATTACCCAGTTCCCCCATTACCCAGTTCCCCCATTACCCAGGTCCCACTATTACCCAGTTCCCCCATTACCCAGGTCCCCCATTACCCAGTTCCCCCATTACCCAGGTCCCACTATTACCCAGTTCCCCCATTACCCAGGTCCCACTATTAACCAGTTCCCCCATTACCCAGTTCCTCCATTACCCAGGTCCCTCTATTACCCAGGTCCCCCATTACCCAGGTCCCACTATTACCCAGTTCCCCCATTACCCAGGTCGCACTATTACCCAGTTCCCCCATTACCCAGGTCGCACTATTACCCAGTTCCCCCATTACCCAGTTCCCCCATTACCCAGGTCCCCCATAACCCAGGTCCCACTATTACCCAGTTCCCCCATTACCCAGTTCCCCCATTACCCAGGTCCCCCATTACCCAGGTCCCCCATTACCCAGGTCCCCCATTACCCAGGTCCCCCATTACCCAGGTCCCCCATTACCCAGGTCCCCCATTACCGAGTTCCCCCATTACCCAGGTCCCCCATTACCCAGGTCCCCCATTACCCAGGTCCCCCATTACCCAGGTCCCCCATTACCCAGGTCCCCCATTACCCAGATCCCACATTACCCAGGTCCCACTATTACCCAGTTCCCCCATTACCCAGGTCCCCCATTACCCAGGTCCCACTATTACCCAGTTTCCCCATTACCCAGTTCCCCCATTACCCAGGTCCCACTATTACTCAGTTCCCCCATGACCCAGGTCCCACTATTACCCAGTTCCCCCATTACCCAGGTCCCCCATTACCCAGTTCCCCCATTACCCAGGTCCCACTATTACCCAGTTCCCCCATTACCCAGGTCCCACTATTACCCAGTTCCCCTATTACCCAGGTCCCACTATTACCCAGTTCCCCCATTACCCAGTTCCCCCATTACCCAGGTCACACTATTACCCAGGTCACACTATTACCCAGGTCACACTATTACCCAGTTCCCCCATTACCCAGGTCCCCCATTACCCAGTTCCCTCTATTACCCAGTTCCCCCATTACCCAAGTCCCACTATTACCCAGTTCCCCCATTACCCAGGTCCCACTATTACCCAGGTCCCACTATTAGCCAGTTCTCCCATTACCCAGTTCCCCCATTACCCAGTTCCCACTATTACCCAGTTCCCCCATTACCCAGGTCCCCCTTTACCCAGTTCCCTCTATTACCCAGTTCCCCCATTACCCAGGTCGCACTATTACCCAGTTCCCCCATTACCCAGGTCGCACTATTACCCAGTTCCCTCAATTACCCAGTTCCCCCATTACCCAGGTCCCACTATTACCCAGGTCCCCCATTACCCAGGTCCCCCATTACCCAGGTCCCCCATTACCCAGGTCCCCCATTACCCAGGTCCCCCATTACCCAGGTCCCCCATTACCCAGGTCCCCCATTACCCAGGTCCCCCATTACCCAGGTCCCCCATTACCCAGGTCCCCCATTACCCAGGTCCCCCATTACTCAGGTCCCACTATTACCCAGTTCCCCCATTACCCAGGTGCCACTATTACCCAGTTCCCCCATTACCCAGGTCCCACTATTACCCAGTTCCCCCATTACCCAGGTCCCCCATTACCCAGGTCCCCCATTACCCAGGTCCCACTATTACCCAGTTCCCCTATTACCCAGGTCGCACGATTACCCAGTTCCCCCATTACCCAGGTCGCACTATTACCCAGTTCCCCCATTACCGAGTTCCCCCATTACCCAGGTCGCACTATTACCCAGTTCCCCCATTACCCAGGTCCCCCATTACCCAGTTCTCTCTATTACCCAGTTCCCCCATTACCCAAGTCCCACTATTACCCAGTTCCACCATTACTCAGGTCCCACTATTACCCAGGTCCCACTATTACCCAGTTCCCCCATTACCCAGGTGCCCCATTACCCAGGTCGCACTATTACCCAGTTCCCCCATTACCCAGGTTGCACTATTACCCAGTTCCCCCATTACCCAGGTCCCCCATTACCCAGTTCCCCCATTACCCAGTTCCCCCATTACCCAGGTCCCCCATTACCCAGGTCCCCCATTACCCAGGTCCCCCATTACCCAGGTCCCCCATTACCCAGGTCCCCCATTACCCAGGTCCCCCATTACCCAGGTCCCACTATTACCCAGTTCCCCCATTACCCAGGTCACCCATTACCCAGGTCCCCCATTACCCAGGTCCCCCATTACCCAGGTCCCCCATTACCCAGGTCGCACTATTACCCAGTTCCCCCATTACCCAGGTCCCACTATTACCCAGTTCCCCCATTACCCAGGTCCCACTATTACCCAGTTCCCCCATTACCCAGGTCCCACTATTACCCAGTTCCCCCATTACCCAGGTCCCCCATTACCCAGTTCCCCCATTACCCAGGTCCCACTATTACCCAGTTCCCCCATTACCCAGGTCCCACTATTACCCAGTTCCCCTATTACCCAGGTCGCACTATTACCCAGTTCCCCCATTACCCAGGTCGCACTATTACCCAGTTCCCCCATTACCCAGTTCCCCCATTACCCAGGTCGCACTATTACCCAGTTCCCCCATTACCCAGGTCCCCCATTACCCAGTTCTCTCTATTACCCAGGTCCCACTATTACACAGGTCCCACTATTACCCAGGTCCCACTATTACCCAGGTCCCACTATTACCCAGTTCCCACTATTACCCAGTTCCCCCATTACCCAGGTCCCCCATTACCCAGTTCCCCCATTACCCAGGTCCCACTATTACCCAGGTCCCACTATTACCCAGGTCCCACTATTACCCAGTTCCCCCATTACCCAGGTGCCCCATTACCCAGGTCGTACTATTACCCAGTTCCCCCATTACCCAGGTCGCACTATTACCCAGTTCCCCCATTACCCAGGTCCCTCATTACCCAGTTCCCCCATTACCCAGTTCCCCCATTACCCAGTTCCCCCTATTACCCAGGTCCCACTATTACCCAGGTCCCCCATTACGCAGGTCCCCTATTACCCAGGTCCCCCATTACCCAGGTCCCCCATTACCCAGGTCCCCCATTACCCAGGTCGCACTATTACCCAGTTCCCCCATTACCCAGGTCCCACTATTACCCAGTTCCCCCATTACCCAGGTCCCACGATTACCCAGTTCCCCCATTACCCAGGTCCCTCTATTACCCAGTTCCCTCTATTACCCAGGTCCCACTATTACCCAGATCCCACTATTACCCAGGTCCCACTATTACCCAGTTCCCCCTATTACCCAGTTCCCTCTATTACCCAGGTCCCACTATTACCCAGTTCCCCCATTACCCAGGTCCCACTATTACCCAGTTCCCCCATTACCCAGGTCCCACTATTACCCAGTTCCCCCATTACCCAGGTCCCTCTATTACCCAGTTCCCCCATTACCCAGGTCCCACTATTACCCAGTTCCCCCATTACCCAGGTCCCCCATTACCCAGGTCCCACTATTACCCAGTTCCATTACCCAGGTCCCACATTACCCAGTTCCCCCATTACCCAGGTCCCCCATTACCCAGGTCCCCCATTACCCAGGTCCCCCATTACCCAGGTCCCACATTACCCAGGTCCCACATTACCCAGGTCCCACATTACCCAGGTCCCACATTACCCAGGTCCCACATTACCCAGGTCTCACATTACCCAGGTCCCACATTACCCAGGTCCCACATTACCCAGGTCCCACATTACCCAGGTCCCACATTACCCAGGTCCCACATTACCCAGGTCCCACATTACCCAGGTCCCACATTACCCAGGTCCCACATTACCCAGGTCCCACATTACCCAGGTCCCACATTACCCAGGTCCCACATTACCCAGGTCCCACATTACCCAGGTCCCACATTACCCAGGTCCCACATTACCCAGGTCCCACATTACCCAGGTCCCACATTACCCAGGTCCCACATTACCCAGGTCCCACATTACCCAGGTCCCACATTACCCAGGTCCCACTATTACCCAGTTCCCCCATTACCCAGGTCCCCCATTACCCAGGTCCCACTATTACCCAGTTTCCCCATTACCCAGTTCCCCCATTACCCAGGTCCCACTATTACCCAGGTCCCCCATTACCCAGGTCCCACTATTACCCAGTTCCCCCATTACCCAGGTCCCACTATTACCCAGTTCGCACTATTACCCAGTTCCTCCATTACCCAGTTCCCCCATTACCCAGTTCCCCCATTACCCAGTTCCCCCATTACCCAGTTCCCCCATTACCCAGTTCCCCCATTACCCAGTTCCCACTATTACCCAGGTCCCCCATTACCCAGGTCCCCCATTACCCAGTTCCCACTATTACCCAGTTCCCACTATTACCCAGTTCCCCCATTACCCAAATCCCCCATTACCCAGTTCCCACTATTACCCAGTTCCCCCATTACCCAGGTCCCCCATTACCCAGGTCCCCCATTACCCAGGTCCCACTATTACCCAGTTCCCCCATTACCCAGGTCCCCCATTACCCAGGTCCCACTATTACCCAGTTCCCCCATTACCCAGGTCCCCCATTACCCAGGTCGCACTATTACCCAGTTCCCCCATTACCCAGGTCCCACTATTACCCAGTTCCCCCATTACCCAGGTCCCACTCCCAGTTCCCCCATTACCCAGTTCCCCCATTACCCGGTCCCACTATTACCCAGTTCCCCCATTACCCAGGTCCCACTATTACCCAGGTCCCACTATTACCCAGGTCCCACTATTACCCAGGTCGCACTATTACCCAGTTCCCCCATTACCCAGGTCCCACTATTACCCAGGTCCCACTATTACCCAGTTCCCCCATTACCCAGGTCCCACTGTTACCCAGTTCCCCCATTACCCGGTCCCACTATTACCCAGTTCCCCCATTACCCAGGTCCCACTATTACCCAGGTCCCACTGTTACCCAGGTCCCACTATTACCCAGGTCCCACTATTACCCAGGTCCCACTATTACCCAGTTCCCCCATTACCCAGGTCCCTCTAATACCCAGGTCCCTCTAATACCCAGGTCCCTCCAATACCCAGTTCCCACTATTACCCAGTTCCCACTATTACCCAGTTCCACCATTACCCAGGTACCACTATTACCCAGTTCCCCCGTTACCCAGGTCCCACTATTACCCAGTTCCCCCATTACCCAGTTCCCCCATTACCCAGTTCCCCCATTACCCAGTTCCCCCATTACCCAGTTCCCCATTACCCAGGTCCCTCTATTACCCGTTCCCCCATTACCTGGTCCCACTATTACCCAGTTCCCCCATTACCCAGGTCCCAGTATTACCCAGTTCCCCCATTACCCAGTTCCCCATTACCCAGGTCCCTCTATTATCCAGTTCCCCCATTACCCAGGTCCCCCATTTACCCAGTTCCCCCATTACCCAGGTCCCACTATTACCCAGTTCCCCCATTACCCAGGTCCCACTCCCAGTTCCCCCATTACCCAGTTCCCCATTACCCAGGTCCCTCTATTACCCAGTTCCCCAATTACCCAGTTCCCCCATTACCCAGGTCCCCCAATTACCCAGGTCCCCCAATTACCCAGGTCCCTCTATTACCCAGTTCCCCCATTACCCAGTTCCCCCATTACCCAAGTCCCCCAATTACCCAGTTCCCCCATTACCCAGGTCCCTCTATTACCCAGTTCCCCCATTACCCAGGTCCCCCAATTACCCAGTTCCCCCATTACCCAGGTCCCCCAATTACCCAGTTCCCCCATTACCCAGTTCCCCCATTACCCAGTTCCCCCATTACCCAGTTCCCCCATTACCCAGTTCCCCATTACCCAGTTCCCCCATTACCTGGTCCCACTATTACCCAGTTCCCCCATTACCCAGTATTACCCAGTTCCCCCATTACCCAGTTCCCCATTACCCGGTCCCACTATTACCCAGTTCCCCCATTACCCAGGTCCCACTATTACCCAGTTCCCCCATTACCCGGTCCCACTATTACCCAGTCCCACTATTACCCAGTTCCCCCATTACCCAGGTCCCACTATTACCCAGTTCCCCCATTACCTGGTCCCACTATTACCCAGTTCCCCCATTACCCAGGTCCCACTATTACCCAGTTCCCCCATTACCCTGGTCCCACTATTACCCAGTTCCCCCATTACCCAGGTCCCACTATTACCCAGGTCCCACTATTACCCAGTTCCCCCATTACCCAGTTCCCCCATTACCCAGGTCCCACTATTACCCAGTTCCCCATTACCCGGTCCCACTATTACCCAGTTCCCCCATTACCCAGGTCCCACTATTACCTGGTCGCACTATTACCCAGTTCCCCCATTACCTGGTCTCACTATTACCCAGTTCCCCCATTACCTTTTCCCACTATTACCCAGTTCCCCCATTACCCAGGTCCCACTATTACCCAGTTCCCCCATTACCCGGTCCCACTATTACCCAGTTCCCCCATTACCCAGTTCCCCCATTACCCAGGTCCCACTATTACCCAGTTCCCCCATGACCTGGTCCCACTATTACCCAGTTCCCCCATTACCTGGTCCCACTATTACCCAGTTCCCCCATTACCCAGGTCCCACTATTACCCAGTTCCCCCATTACCCGGTCCCACTATTACCCAGTTCCCCCATTACCCAGGTCCCACTATTACCCAGTTCCCCCATTACCCAGGTCCCACTATTACCCAGTTCCCCCATTACCCAGGTCCCACTATTACCCAGTTCCCCCATTACCCAGGTCCCACTATTACCCAGTTCCCCCATTACCCAGGTCCCACTATTACCCAGTTCCCCCATTACCCAGGTCTCACTATTACCCAGTTCCCCCATTACCCAGGTCCCACTATTACCCAGTTCCCCCATTACCCAGGTCCCACTATTACCCAGTTCCCCCATTACCCAGTTCCCCCATTACCCAGGTCCCACTATTACCCAGTTCCCCCATTACCCAGGTCCCACTATTACCCAGTTCCCCCATTACCCAGGTCCCACTATTACCCAGTTCCCCCATTACCCAGTTCCCCCATTACCCAGGTCCCACTATTACCCAGTTCCCCCATTACCCAGGTCCCACAATTACCCAGTTCCCCCATTACCCAGGTCGCACTATTACCCAGTTCCCCCATTACCCAGGTCCCACTATTACCCAGTTCCCCCATTACCCAGGTCCCACTATTACCCGGTCCCCCATTACCCGGTCCCACTATTACCCAGTTCCCCCATTACCCAGGTCCCACTATTACCCAGTTCCCCCATTACCCAGGTCCCACTATTACCCAGTTCCCCCATTTACCCAGGTCCCACTATTACCCAGTTCCCCCATTACCCAGGTCCCACTGTTACCCAGTTCCCCCATTACCCAGGTCCCACTATTACCCAGGTCCCACTGTTACCCAGGTCCCACTGTTACCCAGGTCCCACTATTACCCAGTTCCCCCATTACCCAGGTCCCTCTAATACCCAGGTCCCTCTAATACCCAGGTCCCTCTAATACCCAGGTCCCTCTAATACCCAGGTCCCTCTAATACCCAGGTCCCTCCAATACCCAGGTCCCTCCAATACCCAGGTCCCTCCAATACCCAGGTCCCTCTATTACCCAGTTCCCACTATTACCCAGTTCCACCATTACCCAGGTACCACTATTACCCAGTTCCCCCGTTACCCAGGTCCCACTATTACCCAGGTCCCACTATTACCCAGTTCCCCCATTACCCAGTTCCCCCATTACCCAGTTCCCCCACTACCCAGTTCCCCATTACCCAGGTCCCTCTATTACCCGTTCCCCCATTACCTGGTCCCACTATTACCCAGTTCCACCATTACCCAGGTCCCAGTATTACCCAGTTCCCCCATTACCCAGTTCCCCATTACCCAGGTCCCTCTATTATCCAGTTCCCCCATTACCCAGGTCCCCCAATTACCCAGTTCCCCCATTACCCAGGTCCCACTATTACCCAGTTCCCCCATTACCCAGGTCCCACTCCCAGTTCCCCCATTACCCAGTTCCCCATTACCCAGGTCCCTCTATTACCCAGTTCCCCCATTACCCAGGTCCCCCATTACCCAGTTCCCCCATTACCCAGTTCCCCCATTACCCAGGTCCCTCTATTACCCAGTTCCCCCATTACCCAGGTCCCCCAATTACCCAGTTCCCCCATTACCCAGGTCCCCCAATTACCCAGTTCCCCCATTACCCAGTTCCCCCATTACCCAGTTCCCCATTACCCAGTTCCCCCATTACCCAGTTCCCCATTACCCAGTTCCCCCATTACCTGGTCCCACTATTACCCAGTTCCCCCATTACCCAGTATTACCCAGTTCCCCCATTACCCAGTTCCCCATTACCCGGTCCCACTATTACCCAGGTCCCACTATTACCCAGTTCCCCCATTACCCAGGTCCCACTATTACCCAGTTCCCCCATTACCTGGTCCCACTATTACCCAGTTCCCCCATTACCCAGGTCCCACTATTACCCAGTTCCCCCATTAGCCTGGTCCCACTATTACCCAGTTCCCCCATTACCCAGGTCCCAGTATTACCCAGTTCCCCCATTACCCAGTTCCCCATTACCCGGTCCCACTATTACCCAGTCCCACTATTACCCAGTTCCCCCATTACCCAGGTCCCACTATTACCCAGTTCCCCCATTACCTGGTCCCACTATTACCCAGTTCCCCCATTACCCAGGTCCCACTATTACCCAGTTCCCCCATTACCCTGGTCCCACTATTACCCAGTTCCCCCATTACCCAGGTCCCACTATTACCCAGGTCCCACTATTACCCAGGTCCCACTATTACCCAGGTCCCACTATTACCCAGTTCCCCCATTACCCAGTTCCCCCATTACCCAGGTCCCACTATTACCCAGTTCCCCATTACCCGGTCCCACTATTACCCAGTTCCCCCATTACCCAGGTCCCACTATTACCTGGTCGCACTATTACCCAGTTCCCCCATTACCTGGTCTCACTATTACCCAGTTCCCCCATTACCTGGTCCCACTATTACCCAGTTCCCCCATTACCCAGGTCCCACTATTACCCAGTTCCCCCATTACCCGGTCCCACTATTACCCAGTTCCCCCATTACCCAGTTCCCCCATTACCCAGGTCCCACTATTACCCAGTTCCCCCATTACCTGGTCCCACTATTACCCAGTTCCCCCATTACCTGGTCCCACTATTACCCAGTTCCCCCATTACCCAGGTCCCACTATTACCCAGTTCCCCCATTACCCGGTCCCACTATTACCCAGTTCCCCCATTACCCAGGTCCCACTATTACCCAGTTCCCCCATTACCCAGTTCCCCCATTACCCAGGTCCCACTATTACCCAGGTCCCACTATTACCCAGTTCCCCCATTACCCAGTTCCCCCATTACCCAGGTCCCACTATTACCCAGTTCCCCCATTACCCGGTCCCCCATTACCCGGTCCCACTATTACCCAGTTCCCCCATTACCCAGGTCCCACTATTACCCAGTTCCCCCATTACCCAGGTCCCACTATTACCCAGTTCCCCCATTACCCAGGTCCCACTATTACCCAGTTCCCCCATTACCCAGGTCTCACTATTACCCAGTTCCCCCATTACCCAGGTCCCACTATTACCCAGTTCCCCCATTACCCGGTCCCACTATTACCCAGTTCCCCCATTACCCAGGTCCCACTATTACCCAGTTCCCCCATTACCCAGTTCCCCCATTACCCAGGTCGCACTATTACCCAGGTCCCACTATTACCCAGTTCCCCCATTACCCAGTTCCCCCATTACCCAGGTCCCACTATTACCCGGTCCCACTATTACCCAGTTCCCCCATTACCCAGTTCCCCCATTACCCGGTCCCACTATTACCCAGTTCCCCCATTACCCAGGTCCCACTATTACCCAGTTCCCCCATTACCCGGTCCCACTATTACCCAGTTCCCCCATTACCCAGTTCCCCCATTACCCGGTCCCACTATTACCCAGTTCCCCCATTACCCAGGTCCCACTATTACCCAGTTCCCCCATTACCCAGGTCCCACTATTACCCAGTTCCCCCATTACCTGGTCCCACTATTACCCAGTTCCCCCATTACCTGGTCCCACTATTACCCAGTTCCCCCATTACCCAGTTCCCCCATTACCCGGTCCCACTATTACCCAGTTCCCCCATTACCCAGGTCCCACTATTACCCAGTTCCCCCATTACCCAGGTCCCACTATTACCCAGTTCCCCCATTACCTGGTCCCACTATTACCCAGTTCCCCCATTACCCAGTTCCCCCATTACCTGGTCCCACTATTACCCAGTTCCCCCATTACCCAGGTCCCACTATTACCCAGGTCCCACTATTACCCAGTTCCCCCATTACCTGGTCCCACTATTACCCAGTTCCCCCATTACCCAGGTCCCACTATTACCCAGTTCCCCCATTATCCGGTCCCACTATTACCCAGTTCCCCCATTACCCAGGTCCCACTATTACCCAGTTCCCCCATTATCCGGTCCCACTATTACCCAGTTCCCCCATTACCCAGGTCCCACTATTACCCAGTTCCCCCATTACCCAGGTCCCACTATTACCCAGTTCCCCCATTACCCAGGTCCCACTATTACCCGGTTCCCCCATTACCCAGGTCCCACTATTACCCAGTTCCCCCATTACCCAGGTCCCACTATTACCCAGTTCCCCCATTATCCGGTCCCACTATTACCCAGTTCCCCCATTACCCAGTTCCCCCATTACCCGGTCCCACTATTACCCAGTTCCCCCATTACCCAGGTCCCACTATTACCCAGTTCCCCCATTATCCGGTCCCACTATTACCCAGTTCCCCCATTACCCAGGTCCCCCATTACCCAGTTCCCCCATTACCCAGGTCTCACTATTACCCAGTTCCCCCATTACCCAGGTCCCACTATTACCCAGTTCCCCCATTACCCAGGTCCCACTATTACCCAGTTCCCCCATTACCCAGGTCTCACTATTACCCAGTTCCCCCATTACCCAGGTCCCACTATTACCCAGTTCCCCCATTATCCGGTCCCACTATTACCCAGTTCCCCCATTACCCAGGTCCCCCATTACCCAGTTCCCCCATTACCCAGGTCCCACTATTACCCAGGTCCCACTATTACCCGGTCCCCCATTACCCGGTCCCACTATTACCCAGTTCCCCCATTACCCAGTTCCCCCATTACCCAGTTCCCCCATTACCCGGTCCCACTATTACCCAGTTCCCCCATTACCCAGGTCCCACTATTACCCAGTTCCCCCATTACCCAGGTCCCACTATTACCCAGTTCCCCCATTACCCAGTTCCCCCATTACCCAGTTCCCCATTACCCAGGTCCCTCTATTACCCAGTTCCCCCATTACCCAGGTCCCCCATTACCCAGGTCCCCCATTACCCAGTTCCCCCATTACCCAGTTCCCCCATTACCCAGGTCCCTCTATTACCCAGTTCCCCCATTACCCAGGTCCCCCAATTACCCAGTTCCCCCATTACCCAGGTCCCCCAATTACCCAGTTCCCCCATTACCCAGTTCCCCCATTACCCAGTTCCCCATTACCCAGTTCCCCCATTACCCAGTTCCCCATTACCCAGTTCCCCCATTACCTGGTCCCACTATTACCCAGTTCCCCCATTACCCAGTATTACCCAGTTCCCCCATTACCCAGTTCCCCATTACCCGGTCCCACTATTACCCAGGTCCCACTATTACCCAGTTCCCCCATTACCCAGGTCCCACTATTACCCAGTTCCCCCATTACCTGGTCCCACTATTACCCAGTTCCCCCATTACCCAGGTCCCACTATTACCCAGTTCCCCCATTAGCCTGGTCCCACTATTACCCAGTTCCCCCATTACCCAGGTCCCAGTATTACCCAGTTCCCCCATTACCCAGTTCCCCATTACCCAGGTCCCACTATTACCCAGTCCCACTATTACCCAGTTCCCCCATTACCCAGGTCCCACTATTACCCAGTTCCCCCATTACCTGGTCCCACTATTACCCAGTTCCCCCATTACCCAGGTCCCACTATTACCCAGTTCCCCCATTACCCTGGTCCCACTATTACCCAGTTCCCCCATTACCCAGGTCCCACTATTACCCAGGTCCCACTATTACCCAGGTCCCACTATTACCCAGGTCCCACTATTACCCAGTTCCCCCATTACCCAGTTCCCCCATTACCCAGGTCCCACTATTACCCAGTTCCCCATTACCCGGTCCCACTATTACCCAGTTCCCCCATTACCCAGGTCCCACTATTACCTGGTCGCACTATTACCCAGTTCCCCCATTACCTGGTCTCACTATTACCCAGTTCCCCCATTACCTGGTCCCACTATTACCCAGTTCCCCCATTACCCAGGTCCCACTATTACCCAGTTCCCCCATTACCCGGTCCCACTATTACCCAGTTCCCCCATTACCCAGTTCCCCCATTACCCAGGTCCCACTATTACCCAGTTCCCCCATTACCTGGTCCCACTATTACCCAGTTCCCCCATTACCTGGTCCCACTATTACCCAGTTCCCCCATTACCCAGGTCCCACTATTACCCAGTTCCCCCATTACCCGGTCCCACTATTACCCAGTTCCCCCATTACCCAGGTCCCACTATTACCCAGTTCCCCCATTACCCAGTTCCCCCATTACCCAGGTCCCACTATTACCCAGGTCCCACTATTACCCAGTTCCCCCATTACCCAGTTCCCCCATTACCCAGGTCCCACTATTACCCAGTTCCCCCATTACCCGGTCCCCCATTACCCGGTCCCACTATTACCCAGTTCCCCCATTACCCAGGTCCCACTATTACCCAGTTCCCCCATTACCCAGGTCCCACTATTACCCAGTTCCCCCATTACCCAGGTCCCACTATTACCCAGTTCCCCCATTACCCAGGTCTCACTATTACCCAGTTCCCCCATTACCCAGGTCCCACTATTACCCAGTTCCCCCATTACCCGGTCCCACTATTACCCAGTTCCCCCATTACCCAGGTCCCACTATTACCCAGTTCCCCCATTACCCAGTTCCCCCATTACCCAGGTCGCACTATTACCCAGGTCCCACTATTACCCAGTTCCCCCATTACCCAGTTCCCCCATTACCCGGTCCCACTATTACCCAGTTCCCCCATTACCCAGGTCCCACTATTACCCGGTCCCACTATTACCCAGTTCCCCCATTACCCAGTTCCCCCATTACCCGGTCCCACTATTACCCAGTTCCCCCATTACCCAGGTCCCACTATTACCCAGTTCCCCCATTACCCGGTCCCACTATTACCCAGTTCCCCCATTACCCAGTTCCCCCATTACCCGGTCCCACTATTACCCAGTTCCCCCATTACCCAGGTCCCACTATTACCCAGTTCCCCCATTACCCAGGTCCCACTATTACCCAGTTCCCCCATTACCTGGTCCCACTATTACCCAGTTCCCCCATTACCTGGTCCCACTATTACCCAGTTCCCCCATTACCCAGTTCCCCCATTACCCGGTCCCACTATTACCCAGTTCCCCCATTACCCAGGTCCCACTATTACCCAGTTCCCCCATTACCCAGGTCCCACTATTACCCAGTTCCCCCATTACCTGGTCCCACTATTACCCAGTTCCCCCATTACCCAGTTCCCCCATTACCTGGTCCCACTATTACCCAGTTCCCCCATTACCCAGGTCCCACTATTACCCAGGTCCCACTATTACCCAGTTCCCCCATTACCTGGTCCCACTATTACCCAGTTCCCCCATTATCCGGTCCCACTATTACCCAGTTCCCCCATTACCCAGGTCCCACTATTACCCAGTTCCCCCATTATCCGGTCCCACTATTACCCAGTTCCCCCATTACCCAGGTCCCACTATTACCCAGTTCCCCCATTACCCAGGTCCCACTATTACCCAGTTCCCCCATTACCCAGGTCCCACTATTACCCAGTTCCCCCATTACCCAGGTCCCACTATTACCCGGTTCCCCCATTACCCAGGTCCCACTATTACCCAGTTCCCCCATTACCCAGGTCCCACTATTACCCAGTTCCCCCATTATCCGGTCCCACTATTACCGAGTTCCCCCATTACCCAGTTCCCCCATTACCCGGTCCCACTATTACCCAGTTCCCCCATTACCCAGGTCCCACTATTACCCAGTTCCCCCATTATCCGGTCCCACTATTACCCAGTTCCCCCATTACCCAGGTCCCCCATTACCCAGTTCCCCCATTACCCAGGTCTCACTATTACCCAGTTCCCCCATTACCCAGGTCCCACTATTACCCAGTTCCCCCATTACCCAGGTCCCACTATTACCCAGTTCCCCCATTACCCAGGTCTCACTATTACCCAGTTCCCCCATTACCCAGGTCCCACTATTACCCAGTTCCCCCATTATCCGGTCCCACTATTACCCAGTTCCCCCATTACCCAGGTCCCCCATTACCCAGTTCCCCCATTACCCAGGTCCCACTATTACCCAGGTCCCACTATTACCCGGTCCCCCATTACCCGGTCCCACTATTACCCAGTTCCCCCATTACCCAGTTCCCCCATTACCCAGTTCCCCCATTACCCGGTCCCACTATTACCCAGTTCCCCCATTACCCAGTTCCCCCATTACCCGGTCCCACTATTACCCAGTTCCCCCATTACCCGGTCCCACTATTACCCAGTTCCCCCATTACCCAGGTCTCACTATTACCCAGTTCCCCCATTACCCAGTCCCACTATTACCCAGTTCCCCCATTACCCAGGTCCCACTATTACCCAGTTCCCCCATTACCCAGGTCCCACTATTACCCAGTTCCCCCATTACCCAGGTCCCACTATTACCCAGGTCCCACTATTACCCGGTCCCCCATTACCCAGGTCCCACTATTACCCAGTTCCCCCATTACCCAGTTCCCCCATTACCCAGTTCCCCCATTACCCGGTCCCACTATTACCCAGTTCCCCCATTACCCAGTTCCCCCATTACCCAGTTCCCCCATTACCCAGGTCCCACTATTACCCAGTTCCCCCATTACCCGGTCCCACTATTACCCAGTTCCCCCATTACCCAGGTCCCACTATTACCCAGTTCCCCCATTACCCGGTCCCACT
This sequence comes from Pristiophorus japonicus, assembly GCF_044704955.1. Taxonomy (NCBI): domain Eukaryota; kingdom Metazoa; phylum Chordata; class Chondrichthyes; family Pristiophoridae; genus Pristiophorus; species Pristiophorus japonicus. The sequence goes on along the minus strand of NC_092007.1, from coordinate 1,405,649 downwards.
ATTACCCAGTTCCCCCATTACCCAGTTCCCCCATTACCCAGTTCCCCCATTACCCGGTCCCACTATTACCCAGTTCCCCCATTACCCAGTTCCCCCATTACCCAGGTCCCACTATTACCCAGTTCCCCCATTACCCGGTCCCACTATTACCCAGTTCCCCCATTACCCAGGTCCCACTATTACCCAGTTCCCCCATTACCCGGTCCCACTATTACCCAGTTCCCCCATTACCCAGGTCCCACTATTACCCAGTTCCCCCATTACCCGGTCCCACTATTACCCAGTTCCCCCATTACCCAGGTCCCACTATTACCCAGTTCCCCCATTACCCGGTCCCACTATTACCCAGTTCCCCCATTACCCAGGTCCCACTATTACCCAGTTCCCCCATTACCCGGTCCCACTATTACCCAGTTCCCCCATTACCCAGGTCCCACTATTACCCAGTTCCCCCATTACCCAGGTCCCACTATTACCCAGTTCCCCCATTACCCGGTCCCACTATTACCCAGTTCCCCCATTACCCAGGTCCCACTATTACCCAGTTCCCCCATTACCCAGTTCCCCCATTACCCAGGTCCCACTATTACCCAGTTCCCCCATTACCCGGTCCCACTATTACCCAGTTCCCCCATTACCCGGTCCCACTATTACCCAGTTCCCCCATTACCCAGTTCCCCCATTACCCAGGTCCCACTATTACCCAGTTCCCCCATTACCCAGTTCCCCCATTACCCGGTCCCACTATTACCCAGTTCCCCCATTACCCAGGTCCCACTATTACCCAGTTCCCCCATTACCCGGTCCCTCTATTACCCAGTTCCCCCATTACCCGGTCGCACACCTCTCTCTCTCTCTGTCTCTGTCTCTCTCCCGGACGCTGTTCTGGGTATTTCCGCGCCTGCAAACAGCGCTTGCGCGGCATCAACCATTCAGTGTCCGCGGGGTGTGTTCAATGCCCGGGAACAACCATTGCCGGCTGGAGACAGGGGTGTGCGGGGCTTCCGTTGCAGGCCAGGGGGCGGGGCTAGAGAGCTCAGGCCAGGGGGCGGCTCCAGGTGGCTCAGGCCAGGGGGCGTGGCCAGAGGGTTCAGGCCAGGGGGCGGGGTCAGAAGGCTCGGGACTGGGGGCGGGGCCAGAGGGCTCAGGCCAGGGGGCGGGGTCAGAAGGCTCGAGACTAGGGGCGGGGCCAGAGGGCTCAGGCCAGGGGACGGAGCTCGAGGGCAAAGGCCATGGGGCGGGGCCAGAGGGCTCAGGCCAGGGGACGGAGCTCGAGGGCAAAGGCCATGGGGCAGGGCCAGAGGGCTCAGGCCAGGGAGCGGGGCCAGAGCGGCTTAGGCCAGGGAGCGGGGCCAGAGCGGCTTAGGCCAGGGAGCGGGGCCAGAGCAGCTTAGGCCAGGGGCGGGGCCAGAAGGCTCAGGCCAGGGGGTGGAGCCAGAGGGCTCAGGCCAGGGGGCGGGGCCAGAGCAGCTTAGCCCAGGGGGCGGGGCCAGAGGGCTCAGGCCAGGGGACGGAGCTCGAGGGCAAAGGCCATGGGGCAGGGCCAGAGGGCTCAGGCCAGGGAGCGGGGTCAGAGCGGCTTAGGCCAGGGAGCGGGGCCAGAGCGGCTTAGGCCAGGGGCGGGGCCAGAGCGGCTTAGGCCAGGGGGCGGGGCCAGAGCGGCTTAGGCCAGGGGGCGGGGCCAGAAGGCTCAGGCCAGGGGGTGGAGCCAGAGGGCTCAGGCCAGGCGGCGGGGCCAGAGCAGCTTCGCCCAGGGGGCGGGGCCAGAGGGCTCAGGCCAGGGGGCGGGGCCAGAGCGGCTTCGGCCAGGGGGCGGAGCCAGAGGGCTCAGGACAGGGGGCGGGGTCAGAAGGCTCGGGACTGGGGGCGGGGCCAGAGGGCTCAGGCCGGGGGACGGAGCTCGAGGGCAAAGGCCATGGGGCAGGGCCAGAGGGCTCAGGCCAGGGAGCGGGGCCAGAGTGGCTTAGGCCAGGGGTGGGGCCAGAGCGGCTTAGGCCAAGGGTTGGGGCCAGAGGGCTCAGGCCAGGGGGCAGGGCCAGAGCAGCTTAGCCCAGGGGGCGGGGCCAGAGGGCTCAGACCAGGGGGCGGGGCCAGAGCGGCTTCGGCCAGGGGGCGGAGCCAGAGGGCTCAGGACAGTGGGCGGGGCCAGAGCTGCTTAGGCCAGCGGGGACAGGCCAGAGGGCTCAGGCCAGGGGGCTAGGCCAGAGGGCGGAGCCAGAGGGCTCAGGACAGAGGGCGGGGCCAGAGGGCTCAGGATAGGGGGCGGGACCAGAGCGGCTTAGGCCAGGGACGGGGCCAGAGTTGCTCAGGTCAGGGGGGGGCAGGGCCTGAAGGCTCAGGCCAGGGGGCTGGGCCAGAGCGGCTTCGGCCAAGGGGCGGGGCCAGAGGGCTCAGGCCAGGGGGCTGGGCCAGAGCGGCTCAGGCCAGGGGGCTGGGCCAGAGCGGCTTAGGACAGGGGGTGGCTGTGCCAGACCGCTCAGGCTAGGGGGCGGGGCCAGACCACTCAGGCCAGGGGGCGGGGCCAGAGCTGCTCAGGCAAGGCGGGGGGGGGGGGGGGGGGGAGCAGTACCAGAGGGCTCAGGTCAGGGGGCTGGGCCAGAGCGGCTTAGGCCAGCGGGAGCAGGCCAAAGGGCTCAGGCCAGGGGGCAGTGCCAGAGGGCGCAGGCCAGGGGGCAGGGCCAGAGGGCTCAGTCCAGGGGGGGCGAGGCCAGAGGGCTCAGGCCAGGGTGCAGGGCCAGAGGGCTCAGGCCAGTGGTCGGGGTCAGAGCGGCTCAGGCCAGGGGGCTGGGCCAGAGGCCTAGGCAGGGAGCAGGGGGGCCAGAGGGATCAGGCCAGGGGGCGGGGCCAGAGGCCTAGGCTGGGGGAGCGAGGCCTGAGGGCTCAGGCCAGGGGGCGGGGCCAGAGCGGCTCAAGCCAGGGGCGGGGCCAGGCAGGAGGCGGGGCCAGAGGGCTCAGGCCAGGGCGCGGGGCCAGGCAGGGAAGAGGCGGGGCCAGACCGGCTCAGGCCAGTGGGCGGGGTCAGAGCGGCTCAGGCCAGGGGGCGGGGCGAGAGCAGCTCAGGCCAGGGGGCGGGGCCACAGCGGCTCATAGAAATATAGAACCATAGAAAATAGGTGCAGGAGTAGGCTATTCGGCCGTTCGAGCCTGCACCACCATTGAATAAGATCATGGCTGATCATTCCCTCAGTACCCCTTTCCTGCTTTTTCTCCATACCCCTTGATCCCTTAGCTGTAAGGGTCATATCTAACTCCCTCTTGAATATATCCAATGAACTGGCATCAGCAACTCTTTGCGGCAGGGAATTCCACAGGTTAACAACTCACTGAGTGAAGAAGTTTCTCATCATCTCAGTCCTAAATGGCCTCCCCCTTATCCTAAGACTGCCCCCCTTATTCTGGACTTCCCCAACATCGGGAACAATCTACCCGCATCTAACCTGTCCCGTCCCGTCAGAATCTTATATGTTTCTATGAGATCCCCTCTCATCCTTCTAAACTCCAATGTTTCAAGGCCCAGTTGATCCATTTTCTCCTCATATGTCAGTCCTGCCATCCCGGGAATCAGTCTGGTGAACCTTCGCTGCACTCCCTCAATAGCAAGAACGTCCTTCCTCAAATTAGGAGACCAAAACTGAACACAATATTCCAGGTGAGGCCTCACCAAGGCACTGCAACTGCAGTAAGACCTCCCTGCTCCTATTCTCAAATCCCGTAGCTATGAAGGCCAACATACCATTTGCCTTCTTTATCGCCTGCTGTACCTGTATGCCAACTTCCAATGACTGATGAAACTTGACACCCAGGTCTTGTTGCACCTCCCCTTTTCCTAATCTGCCACCATTCAGATAATATTCTGTCTTCGCGTTTTTGCACCCAAAGTGGATAACCTCATGTTTATCCACATTATACTGCATCAGCCATGCATTTGCCCACTCACCTAACTGTCTAAGTCACCCTGCAGTCTCTTAGCATCCCCCTCACAGCTCACACCGCCACCCAGTTTAGTGTCATCTGCAAACTTGGAGATATTACACTCAATTCCTTCATCCAAATCATTGATGTATATTGTGAAGAGCTGGGGTCCCAGCACTGAGCCCTGCGGCACCCCACTAGTCACTGCCTGCCATTCCGAAGAGGACTCGTTTATCCCGACTCTCTGCTTCCTTTCTGCCAACCACTTTTCTATTCATGTCAGTATATTACCCCCAATACTATGTGCTTTGATTGTGCACACCAATCTCTTGTGTGGGATCTTGTCAAAAACTTTTTAAAAGTCCCAATACACCACATCCACTGGTTCTCCCTTGTTCACTCTACCAGTTACATCCTCAAAAAATTCCAGAAGATTTGTCAAGCATGATTTCCCCTTCATAAACCCATGCTGACTTGGACCGATCCTGTCACTGCTTTCCAAATGCGCTGCTATTTCATCCTTAATAATTGATATCAACATTTTCCCCACTACTGATGTCAGGCTATAATTACCCGCTTTCTCTCTCCCTCCCTTTTTAAAAAGTGGTGTTACATTAGCTACCCTCCAGTCCATAGGAACTGATCCCGAGTCGATTGACTGTTGGAAAATGATCACCAATGCATCCACTATTTCTAGGGCCACTTCCTTAAGTACTCTGGGATGCAGACTATCAGGTCCCGGAGATTTATCGGCCTTCAATTCCATCAATTTCCCTAACACAATTTCCCGCCTAATAAGGATTTCCTTCAGTTCCTCCTTCTCACTAGACCCTTGGTCGCCGAGTACTTCCGGAAGGTTATTTGTGTCTTCCTTCGTGAAGACAAAACCAAAGTATTTGTTCAATTGGTCTGCCATTTCTTTGTTCCCCATTATAAATTCACCTGAATACGACTGCTAGGGACCTACATTTGTCTTCACTAATCTTTTTCTCTTCACATATCTATCGAAGCTTTGGAAGTCAGTTTTTATGTACCCGGCAAGCTTCTTCTCGTACTCTATTTTCCCCCTCTTAATTAAACCCTTTGTCCTCCTCTGCTGAATTCTAAATTTCTCCCAGTCCACAGGTTTGCTGCTTTTTCTGGCCAATTTATATGCCTCTTCCTTGGATTTAACACTATCCTTAATTTCCCTTGTTAGCCACAGTTGAGCCACCTTCCCCGTTTTATTTTTACTCCAGACAGGGATGTACAATTGTTGAAGTTCATCCATGTGACATTTAAATGTTTGCCATTGCCTATCCACTGTCAACCCTCTAAGTATCATTTGCCAGTCTATTCTAGCCAATTCACGCCTCAGACCATCGAAGTTACCTTTCTTTAAGTTCAGGATCCTAGTCTCTGAATTAACTGTGTCACTCTCCATCTTAATATTATGGTCACTCTTCCCCAAGGGGCCTCACACAACAAAATTGCTACTTAGTCCTTTCTTGTTACACATCACCCAGTTTAGGATGGCGAGCTCTCTAGTTGGTTCCTCGAAATATTGGTCTCAAAAACCATCCCTAATACACTCCAGGAAATCCTCCTCCACCGTATTACTACCAGTTTGGTTAGCGCAATCTATATGTAGATTAAAGTCGCCCATGATAACTGCTGTACCTTTATTGCACGCATCCCTAATTTCATGTTTGATGCTGTCCCCAACCTCACTACTACTGTTTGGTGGTCTGTACACAACTCCCGATTTCTGCCCCTTTGGTATTCCGCAGTTCCACCCATACAGATTCTACATCATCCAGGCTAATGTCCTTCCTTACAATTGCGTTAATTTCCTCTTTAACCAGCAATGCTACGCCACCTCCTTTTCCTCTCTGTCTATCTTTCCTAAATGTTGAATAGCCCTGGATGTTGAGTTCCCAGCCTTGGTCACCCTGGAGCCATGTCTCCGTGATGCCAATTACAGGGGGCGAGGCCAGAGCGGCTCAGACAGGGGGCGGGGCTAGGCAGGGGAGAGGCGGGGCCAGGGAGGGTCAGACAGGGGGCGGAGTCAGGGCGGGTCAGGACAGGGGGCGGGGCCAGAGCGACACGGCCAGGGGGCGGAGTCAGGCAGCACAGGCCAGGGGGCGGGGCCAGGATGGAGCATGGGCGGGTCAGGACAGGGGGCGGGGCCAGAGCGACACGGCCAGGGGGCGGAGTCAGGCGGCACAGGCCAGGAGGCGGGGCCAGGACGGAGTGGGGCGGGTCAGGCGCTGCCAGCCGTTGCCCGGAGCAATCGATGGCGGCGCTGAATCGGCGGGCGATGCACTTCCCTGCCGGCCCGGGGGCCCGGATGAGTCGTCATCAGAAGCCTGAGAGTCCGGTGAGTGAAAACCGTTAGAGAGAGGGAGAGAGAGAGAGAGTGGGGGGGGGAGGAGGAGAGAGAGAGAGAGAGAGAGAGTGTGGGGGGGGGGGGGGGAGAGAGAGAGAGAGAGTGGGGGGGGGGGGAGAGAGAGAGTGGGGGGGGGGGAGAGAGAGAGAGAGTGGGGGGGGGAGGAGAGAGAGAGAGAGAGAGTGGGGGGGGGGAGAGAGAGAGAGAGTGGGGGGGGGGGAGAGAGAGAGAGAGAGAGTGGGGGGGGGGGAGAGAGAGAGAGTGGGGGGGGAGAGAGAGAGAGAGTGGGGGGGGGGGAGAGAGAGTGGGGGGGGGGAGAGAGAGAGAGAGAGTGGGGGGGGGAGAGAGAGTGGGGGGGGGAGAGAGAGAGAGAGAGTGGGGGGGGGGAGAGAGAGT
>NC_092006.1:14978019-15018689 GCF_044704955.1 Pristiophorus japonicus | reverse complement strand
CCCTTCTCTCTCCCCCCTTCTCTCTCCCCCCTTCTCTCTCCCCCCTCCCTCCCTCTCTTCCCCCCACCCTCTCTTCCCCCCACCCTCTCTTCCCCCCCACCCCCCCCTCTCTCTCTCTCTCTCTCTCTCTCTCTCTCCCCCTCCACCCCCACTCTCTCTCTCTCTCTCTCTCTGTCTCTGTCTCTGTCTCTGTCTCTGTCTCTGTCTCTGTCTCTCTCTCTCTGTCTCTCTCTCTCTGTCTCTCTCTCTCTCTCTCTCTCTCTCTCTCTCTCTCTCTCTCTCTCTTCCCCCCCCCCTTCACCCCCACTCTCTCTCTCTCTCTCTCTCTCTCTCCCCCTCCACCCCCACTCTCTCTCTCTCCCCCTCCACCCCCACTCTCTCTCTCTCTCTCCCCCTCCACCCCCACTCTCTCTCTCTCTCTCCCCCTCCACCCCCACTCTCTCTCTCTCTCTCTCTCTCTCTCTCTCTCTCCCCCCTCCACCCCCACTCTTTCTCTCTCCCCCTCCACCCCCACTCTTCTCTCTCCCCCTCCACCCCCACTCTCTCTCTCTCTCTCTCCCCCTCCACCCTCACTCTCTCTCCCCCACTCTCTCCCCCACTCTCTCCCCCTCCACCCTCCCCCTCCACCCTCCCCCTCCACCCTCTCCCCTCCACCCTCCCCCTCCACCCTCCCCCTCTCCCCTCCACTCTCTCTCTCTCTCTCTCTCTCTCTCTCTCTCTCTCTCTCTCTCTCCCACCCCACCTCTCTCTCTCCCCCTCCCCCCCACCGCTTTCTCTCTCTCTCTCTCTCTCTCTCTCTCTCTCTCACAGTTTAAGAGGGCTGGGATTCATTGCTTGATTAAACTGTAGGCTACAAAGCTCTGCCCCAGTATTGGAACATCGATTTCAATTCCTGCCGGTACAAAGCACATTTAGCTCCTGCTCCAGCCTATCAGGATTACTAACGATCGGTTCAATGATGGAGGGAATGTGTAATGGAGAGCAGCAACGGTGATGTGCGAGGGGAGCTGTCCCAATCTAGCTTGACGTTGTGTGTCTCTCTCTCTCTGGGTTAGATACAGAGTAAAGCTCCTTCTACACTGCCCCCATCAAATAACTCCCAGGGCAGGTACAGCACGGGGTTAGATACAGAGTAAAGCTCCCTCTACACTGTCCCATCAAACACTCCCAGGGCAGGTACAGCATGGGGTTAGATACAGAGTAAAGCTCCCTCTACACTGTCCCCATCAAACACTCCCAGGGCAGGTACAGCACGGGGTTAGATACAGAGGAAAGCTCCCTCTACACTGTCCCCATCAAATAACTCCCAGGGCAGGTACAGCATGGGGTTAGATACAGAGTAAAGCTACCTCTACACTGTCCCGTCAAACACTCCCAGGGCAGGAACAGCACGGGGTTAGATACAGAGTAAAGCTCCCTCTACACTGTCCCATCAAACACTCCCAGGGCAGGTATAGCATGGGGTTAGATACAGAGTAAAGCTCCCTCTACACTGTCCCATCAAACACTCCCAGGGGCAGGTACAACACGGGATTAGATACAGAGTAAAGCTCCCTCTACACTGTTGTGTCCTTAGATGCCCCAGTAATGACTCCACGAGGCAATGTGTTGAACCTGAACTGCAGTGACCTTAGTCCTTTTTTGATAACACCAGAGTGAGGATCACACCTGGTGGCCTGCCTTTGATACTAGGCCAGGCACACCTGTACAGGTAACCTACTAGCCTCCCACTGCAGTGCCCTCTGGTGGCACACCTTGTGATAGTACCAACAGTCGCCATGTAGGATACACGACATCACTCCCCCCCAAGCCTTTAGTGCAAATTGCCTCTGCATTGACTGTGCTCTGGGCTTAGCTCTATCTGGGCTCGATCTGATTGACCCTTGGCAGATGGTTTCGATCGAGGGTGAGTGGTTGGTGCAGTAGCGTGCTGGTGGTTGCTGTTTGTGTGTGTGTGTGTCTCTGACCACTCCATTCTCCCCCTCCCACACGTACAGATTATGCCGGAGGCTCGTTGCATTCGTGTACATTCAAGTTCAGAAAAACCAAGTTTGCATTCATTTTGTGGTTCCGTTGTGAGCCCGGTACGCTAGACTGGTGAGATACATTATCGATGCGTGCTGGGGAGCGGTGACCGGTGTGTAAGGTCAAGCTCGTACCAGAACTGCTGAATGGTGTCCAGGTAGTCTGGTGGTGGTGTGGTGCCCGGTGCTGGCAGTGGGAATCCGGTTGGCTCAAGTTGCCTGCTCTCGGGGCTGTTGCCGTGGTTCCTCACGTCGGGCAGGTTCCTACAGATGCCTGTGACCTCCCTGTCCTTTCTTTGCACCCAGAGTCGCTGCTGCTCCCTGAGGGGCAGTCGTCTAGCAGTGCACAGGGAACTGCTGACTCGCTGGCCTGGGCGTTGTTTGGTTTGGGATCCTGGCTGGTCTCGGTCCCCTTTGGGGGGGGTGCTGTAGTGGGTGACCCTTCGTTTACGGGTATGGTCTTGGTGGCGATGGGGTCTGGGGACTGCTCCTTAGCACCGTTTGCTCTTTCAGGCTCGTGGCGGCTGGTGCCATCGGGTACCTGAGAGGTGGAGCAAGGTATCGATACCGGTGCCATTGCCCTGCTGAGATCGCTTGCTCTGCATCTCGTGTGTGTTGGCTGCTTGTGGCCACACTCCCTGGTGCGTAACTCTGGTCCCAGGGACGCAGGCTACAGCATTGGGTAGCTCGCTGGACCTGTGTGCTCCCGATAGGTGTCTGCCCGCTGCATTGGCTGTGTGCAGTCGAAACCCTACATCGCACAACTTTTCATTACTTATGGTGGATTCCCTGTAGCTCCAATCGCAATCGCGCGACTTTTCCTCGCTGGTTGCATGTCCACAATTCTGATCATCAATTACACATTTTGTCTCTAACTTACAGTTGCTATTACATTGCGTGAGTGTGTGGAACTGTCCCTTTAATTGTAGTGGGTTGCAGGCCTCCTTTAAGAGAGCCTTGCAACCCATGACAATTGGTTAATGAGAAGGGACTAATTAGCAATCTTGTTGTGCGAGGCCCCTTGGGGAAGAGTGTCCAGAATTCTTTATTAAGATGGAGAGTGACACAGTTAATTCGGAAACTAGGGTCCTGAACTTAAGGAAAGGTAACTTCGATGGGATGAGGCGTGAATTGGCTAGAATAGACGGGCAAACGATACTTGAAGGGTTGACGGTAGATAGGCAATGGCAAATATTTCAAGATCACATGGATGAACTTCAGCAATTGTACGTCCCTGTCTGGAGTAAAAATAAAACGGGGAAGGTGGCTCAACCGTGGCTAACAAGGGAAATTAAGGATAGTGTTAAATCCAAGGAAGAGGCATGTAAATTGGCCAGAAAAAGCAACAAACCTGAGGACTGGGAGAAATTTAGAATTCAACAGAGGAGGACAAAGGGTTTAATTAACAGTATGAGAGGAAGCTTGCAGGGAACATAAAAACTGACTGCAAAAGCTTCTATAAATATGTGAAGAGAAAAAGATTAGTGAAGACAAACGTAGGTCCCTTGCAGTCGGATTCAGGTGAATTTATAATGGGGGAACAAAGAAATGGCAGACCAATTGAACAAATACTTCGGTTCTGTCTTCAAGAAGGAAGACACAGATAACCACCTGATTGTACTAGGGGACAGTAGGCCTAGTGAGTAGGAGGAACTGAAGGATAGCCTTATTAGGCGGGAGATTGTGTTAGGGAAATTGATGGGATTAAAGGCCAATAAATCCCCGGGGCCTGATAGTCTGCATCCCAGAGAACTTTAGGAAGTGACCCTAGAAATAGTGGATGCATTGGGATCATTTTCCAACAGTCTATCGACTCTGGATCAGTTCCTATGGACTGGAGGGTAGCTAATATAACACCACTTTTTAAAAAAGGAGGGAGAGAGAAAACGAGTAATTATAGACCAGTTAGCCTGACATCAGTAGTGGGGAAAATGTTGGAATTGATCATTAAGGATGAAATAGCAGCGCATTTGGAAAGCAGTGACAGGATCGGTCCAAGTCAGCATGGATTTATGAAAGAGAAATCATGCTTAATGAATCTTCTGGAATTTTTTGAGGATGTAACTAGTAGAGTGGACAAAGGAGAACCAGTGGATGTGGTGTATTTGGACTTTCAAAAGGCTTTTGACAAGGTCCCGCACAAGAGATTGGTGTGCAAAATCAAAGCACATGGTATTGGGGGTAATGTACTGATGTGGATAGAGAACAGGTTGGTGGCTAGAGAACTGGTTGGCAGACAGGAAGCAGAGAGTCGGGATAAACGGGTCCTTTTCAGAATGGCAGGCTGTGACTAGTGGGGTGCCGCAGGGCTCAGTGCTGGGACCCCAGCTATTTACAATATACATGAATGATTTAGATGAAGGAATTGAGTGTAATATCTCCAAGTTTGCAGATGACACTAACCTGGGATGCAGTGTGAGCTGTGAGGGGGATGCTAAGAGGCTGCAGGGTGACTTGGACAGGTTAGGTGAGTGGGCAAATGCATGACAGATGCAGTATAATGTGGATAAATGTAAGGTTATCCATTTTGGGGGCAAAAACAGGAAGGCAGAATATTATCTGGATGGCGGCAGATTAGGAAAAGGGGAGGTGCAACGAGACCTGGGTGTCATGGTATATCAGTCACTGAAAGTGGGCAGGTACAGCAGGCGGTGAAGAAGGCAAATGGTATGTTGCCTTCATAGCGAGGGGACTTGAGTATAGGAGCAGGGAGGTCTTACTGCAGTTGTACAGGGCCTTGGTGAGGCTTCACCTGGAATATTGTGTTCAGTTTTGGTCTCCTAATCTGAGGAAAAACATTCTTGCTATTGAGGGAGTGCAGCGAAGGTTCACCAGACTGATTCCCGGGATGGCAAGACTGACATATGAGGAGAGACTGGATCAACTGGGCCTTAATTCACTGGAGTTTAGAAGGATGAGAGGGGATCTCATAGAAACGTATAAGATTCTGACGGGATTGGACAGGTTAGATGCGGGAAGAATGTTCCCGATGTTGGGGAAGTCCAGAACCAGGAGACATCGTCTTAGGATAAGGGGTAGGCCATTTAGGACCGAGATGAGGAGAAACTTGTTCACTCAGAGAGTTGTTAACCTGTGGAATTCCCTGCCGCAGAGAGTTGTTGATGCCAGTTCATTGGATATATTCAAGAGGGAGTTAGATATGGCCCTTATGGCTAAAGGAATCGAGGGGTATGGAGAGAAAGCAGGAAAGGGGTACTGAGGGAATGATCAGCCATGATCATATTGAAGGGCGGTGCAGGCTCGAAGGGGCGAATGGCCTACTCCTGCACCTATTTTCTATGTTTCTGTGCTTTCTTTACCCCAATCCTCTTCTCCGTTTGGTACCACGTGTAGCTCCATCAGCGCTGCCCCTCGTGGTCTGGCCGCCGCCATCTTTTTCTTCAGCGCCTCACCTCGTGGTTCGGGCGCCATCTTTCCTCCATCCACGATGTCGACTGCGGAGATCCTCTTCTCCCCGGGTTCTGCCACCAAGGCTGGGAAGTCGCCTCTGGATCCGATTCTCTTCCTCCGGAGCCCTGCCACTGGAGCCTGGAAGGTGCGTTCGGGTTTGTCTCAGCTGGATCATCTCCGCGCAGTCGTGCTGGGCGGTCTGTGCCTCGGGTGCTGTGCTGGCCTGCTCTCTGGGGCCGGGTCCACCCTCAAGTGAGGGCTTGCTGTGCCTCCGAACGCGGAGGATGTCGATCGCTGGAGGGGTGAAGTCTTCCCACTTCCAATGGATCTTCTCCATCCACCTTCTGCCGAGCAGCGTTGGTCCATCACCTGCAACAATCCACAGGGGTAACTTGTGCACCGCGCCATCATGGAGTACCTTTACATCCGCACTACCGACGACTGGGATAAGTTCATCGGTGTAGGTGCGCAGCTTTGCCTGAACCGGGACCAACTTGGGGTCGTTCAGCCGGATTGTCCCATAGCCTCTCAAAGGCTTCTTGATTCATCACTGCCTGGCTCGCCCCCGTGTCCACTTCCATAAAGACTGGAACGCCATCTATCTCGACTTCCATCCTCAATGGGGAGCACTCGGTGGTGCAGCTAAACATGCTATATACCTCATCGTGGGGCTGAGCTGCCTCTCTGCCTATCATGTCATAATCTGCGCTGGATTCAAGGCCATCTGCAGACTCTTCATCGACACAGTGAGTCATATTTCTCCTACACATTCGCTGGAGGTGGCCCTTTGTGCTGCAGCCCTTGTATACATAGTCTTTAAAGTGGCACTGGTGAGCCCTGTGATTCCCTCCACAACGCCAGCATGGAGCTACTCGGTTAGCCCCCCTCGGCAGACTCTGAGTTAAGGGACTCAGGGGCCTGTTCTCTCTCCCCTGAGAAGGTTCACGCTCTACAGTCCAGCCTCTAAAAGGCGCCACTCTGTGCACAGGACTTGCCGGGTTTGGGTCCTGAGGATGAGTCATCTGCCTAGAGCCACAGGTCAAGGTCATGAATGCCTGTCTCACGGAGATGGCCTTCTGCAGTGTGACTGTAGTATCCGCCGACAGTAGCTTGTGAAGAAGGCCCTCATGGCCGATTCCAATGACAGAAATGTCCCACAGCGATTGAGGTGGTCACCGAAATCCATCAGTGCCACCAGCCTCCTGAGGTCTGCGGCATATTGCGCGATTTCCTGGCCTTCGGGCTGGTCGGTGGGTGTAGAACCGGTGTCTGGCTGTGAGGAGGCTCTCCTTGGGCTTGAGTTGCTCTTGGATCAGGGTTACGAGCTCCTCGTACGTCTTGGTCGTTGTCTTCGCTGGTGCCAGCAAGTCCCTGACGAGGCCATAGACGGTGGGCCCACAACTGGTCAGCAGGGTAGCTCTGCACTTATCAGTCAGTGTGGCCGGGTCGTCTCCTGCCGGGTCGTTTGCTGTGAAGAAATGGTCGAGCCTCTCCACAAAGGCGTCCCAATTATCACCATCGGCGAACTGCTGCAACGTACCAAGGGTAGCCATTTCCGCGTGAAGGTCCGTAAACTCGTCGCCAGTTGTTATGTCTTTAGATGCTCTGAGAATGACTCCACGAGGCAATGTGTTGTACTTGAACTGTAGTGACCTTAGTCCTTTATTGGTTAACTCGAGTGTGAGGATCACATCTGGTGGCCTGCCTTTTATACAAGGCCAGGCACACCTGTACAGGTAACCTACAAGTCTCCCACTGCAGTGCCCTCTGGTGGCACACCTTGTGATAGTACCAACAGTGGCCATGTTGGATACATAACATACACTGTCCTATCAAACACTCCCAGGGCAGGTACAGCACGGGGTTAGATACAGAGTAAAGCTCCCTCTACACTGTCCCATCAAACACTCGCAGGGCAGGTACAGCACGGGTTTAGATAAAGAGTAAAGTTCCCTGCAAAAGCTGGGTCACAGGTCGGTTTGAACATGAGAAATAGGAGCAGGAGTCGGCCATTCGGCCCCTCGAGCCTGCTCCGCCATTTAATCAGATCATGGCTGATCCGATCATGGTCTCAGCTCCACTTCCCTGCCCGCTCCCCATAACCCCTTATTCCCTTATCCGTTAAGAAACTGTCTATCTCTGTCTTAAATTTATTCAATGTCCCAGCTTCCACAGCTCTCTGAGGCAGAGAATTCCACAGATTTACAACCCTCTGAGAGAAGAAATTTCTCCTCATCTCAGTTTTAAATGGGCAGCCCCTTATTCTAAGACCGTGCCCCCTAGTTCTAGTCTCCCCCATCAGTGGAAACATCCTCTCTACATCCACCTTGTCAAGCCCCCTCATAATCTTATACTTTTCGATAAGACCACCTCTCATTCTTCTGAATTCCAATGAGTAAAGGCCCAACCTACTCAACCTTTCCTCATAAGTCAACCCCTCATCCCCGGAATCAACCGAGTGAACCTTCTCTGAACTGCCCCCAAAGCAAGTATATCCTTTCGTAAATATGGAAACCAAAACTGTGCACGCAGTATTCCAGGTGTGGCCTCACCAATACCCTGCATAACTGTAGCAAGACTTCCCCGCTTTTATACTCCATCCCCTTTGCAAGAAAGGCCAAGATTTCATTGGCCTTCCTGATCACTTGCTCTCTGAGTGAAGAAATTCCTCCTCATCTCAGTCCTAAATGGCCGACCCCTTATCCTGAGACTGTGTGACCCCTGGTTGTAGACCCCCAGCCCGGGGGAAACATCCTCCCTGCATCTACCCTGTCAATCCCATTCAGAATATTCGTCTTAAAGGAGAGAGAGATGCGGAGAGGTTTAGGGAGGGTGTTCCTGAACTCGGGGCCCAGGCAGCTGAAGGCATGGCCACTGATGGTGGGGCAGAACTAGTGGTGGATGGACAAGAGGCCAGAATTGGAGGAGCTAAGAGATCTCCGGTGGACTGGAGGAGGTTACAATTTCTGCTTCTGGGTCTGGAGAGGAGCTTATCGGTTGGTGATGGATGGGGTTATAGAGTCGTCATCATAGGCAGTCCATCGGAGTTGAGGAAGACTTGCTTCCACTCTTAAAAAATAAGTTCTCAGGTGACTGAACAGTCCAATACGAGAGCCACAGTCCCTGTCACAGGTGGGACAGACTGTGGTTGAGGGAAGGGGAGGGTAGGACTGGTTTGCCGCACGCTCCTTCCGCTGCCTGCGCTTGGTTTCTGCACGCTCTCGGCGACGAGACTCGAGGTGCTCAGCGCCCTCCCGGATGCACTTCCTCCACTTCGGGCAGACTGGTCTTTGGCCAGGGACTCCCAGGTGTCGGTGGGGATGTTGCACTTTATCAGGGAGGCTTTGAGGGTGGTCCCTTGCAACGTTTCCGCTACCCACCTGGGGCTCGCTTGCCGTGAAGGAGTTCCGAGTAGAGCGCTTGCTTTGGGAGTCTCGTGTCGGGGCATGTGGACAATGTGGCCTGCCCAGCGGAGCTGGTCGAGCGTGGTCAGTGGACTTCTGATGTCGTTACAATAAAAAGCCCATGCGCCAAGGTCACATGACGACAGTTTCTATTAAGGAGCCAACTTGTAGCGTGTGTGCAGGTATATCACCGATCTCACCGCTGCTGCATCTGCCCATGCTCCAACCACCGACCTGGACCTTGCAGGAAGAATGTTCCCGATGTTGGGGAAGTCCAGGACCAGGGGTCACATAGTCTAAGGATAAGGAGTAAGCCATTTAGGACTGAGATGAGGAGAAACTTCTTCACTCAGAGAATTGTTAACCTGTGGAATTCTCTACCACAGAGAGTTGTTGAGGCCAGTTCATTAGATATATTCAAGGGGGAGTTAGATGTGGCCCTTGTGGCTAAAGGGATCAAGGGGTATGGAGAGAAAGCAGGAAAGGGGTACTGAGGTGAATGATCAGCCATGATCTTATTGAATTGTGGTGCAGGCTCGAAGGGCCGAATGGCCTACTCCTGCACCTATTTTCTATGTTTCGATGTTTGCTGACGTCACTCTTCGCTGCCATTTCCCTCCTGTACAGCAGGAGCGGCGAGGTCGGGGCGAAGGAGCTGTGAGAGACTGTGGAGGGATGTGATCGGGGGCCCAGGAGAGGCGAGGGCCCAGGGGCAGCACGGGCCCAGCCCACACTGTGCGATATGTGTGGGCGCACTAGGCCCGTGCAGCAGAGCTGATCTCCAGTCGTCCCGGTTAACCCTTGCCCCTGGACCAAGACCTGGCTCGGTCAAGCCCGTGTGGTGGCTGGTGTGCAACGGTCACCCCACGTTAAAAAAAATCCACCCACAGGCATCTTCAGGATGTAGTTCAGGACCTCTGGAATATTCATTGGAACACCGATGGACTCATTCTTTTTTTTGACGTGGGAGCAAGTCATCCTCGTTTCGAGGGACTTCCTGTGGCGAAATCACCGATGGGGCGGTGTCGGTATTTACAAGACATCTCTGGGGACATGTACGTGCGGAAATCTGTCTTTCTCACGCCCACCCCCCCCGCGTTTGCAAGTAAAGGCCCCCTCTGCTGCCCGTCGATCAATAAACTGCGTGTCTGTCATACGGTCGATTGGGAAATAGGTCCGTGGGACTGGCTGTGGAATTTTGGGTTCCGTGCTGTGGGAGAGAGAATATTTTTTGCTCAATGATAACAAAGCTATACACAACCATTTGAGCAGGAATAATTCCGACTGTGAATGTCACTTTGATTGGATGAGACAATGGATTATCCTCTCTGCCAGGGATTAGCCCTGTTGCTTCAGTTACTCACACAGACCAGCGGGCAAATTCTTTCCAAGTAAATAATAATTAACTCCGTATTAATTGGACCTGATTGGAAGGTACCGCACCTCGCTCAGAAACTTAAACCATCGTGCCACTTCCGTGTTGCCAATCTCGATCAGTGAGCTTCCTTTACCAACTGTGCCTCACCAGGCAGCGCTCTCTCTCTCTCTCTCTCTCTCTCTCTCGCCTCGGAGGCAGAAGGTTACGTAAGAACAGAAGAAATAGGAGCAGGAGTCGGCCATTCGGCCCCTCGAGCCTGCTCTGCCATTCAACACGATCGTGGCTGATCCGATCATGGACTCAGCTCCACTTCCCCGCCCGCTCCCCATCACCCTTCACTCCCTTATCGCTCAAAAATCTTAAATTTATTCAATGTCCCGGCTTCCACAGCTCTCTGAGGCAGCAAATTCCACAGATCCACAACCCTCTGAGAGAAGAAATTCCTCCTCATCTCAGTTTTAAATGGGCGGCCCCTTATTCTAAGATCATGCCCCCTAGTTCTAGTCTCCCCCATCAGTGGAAACATCCTCTCTGCATCCACCTTGTCAAGCCCCCTCGTAATCTTATACGTTTCGATAAGATCACCTCTCATTCTTCTGAATTCCAATGAGTAGAGGCCCAACCTCCTCAACCTTTCCTCATAAGTTAACCCCCTCATCTCCGGAATCAACCGAGTGAACCTTCTCTGAACTGCCTCCAAAGCAAGTATATCCTTTCGTAAATATGGAGACCAAAACTGCACGCAGTATTCCAGGTGTGGCCTCACCAATACCCTGCAAAGTTGTAGCAAGACTTCCCTGCTTTTATACTCCATCTCCATTGCAATAAAGGCCAAGATACCATTGGCCTTCCTGATCACTTGCTGTACCTGCATACTAACCTTTTGTGTTTCATGCACAAGTAACTCCCAGGTCCTGCTGTACTGCGGCACTTTGCAATCTTTCTCCATTTAAATAATAACTTGCTCTTAGATTTTTTTTTCTCTGCCAAAGTACATAACCTCACACTTTCCGACGTTATACTCCATCTGCCAAATTTTTGCCCACTCACTCAGCCTGTCTGTGTCCTTCTCACGCATTGCTTTTCCTCCCATCTTTGTATCGTCAGCAAAAATGGCTACAGTTGTGGGTTCAAGTCCCACTCCAGGGACTTAAGCACATAATCCAGGCCGACACTCCCAGTGCAAATCTGAGGGAGTGCCGCACTGTCGGAGGGGCGGTACTGAGGGAGCCCCGCACTGTCGGACGGGCAGTACTGAGGGAGCCCCGCACTGTCGGAGGGGCGGTACTGAGGGAGCCCCGCACTGTCGGAGGGGCGGTACTGAGGGAGTGCCGCACTGTCGGAGGGGCAGTACTGAGGGAGTGCCGCACTGTCGGAGGGGCAGTACTGAGGGAGTGCCGCACTGTCGGAGGGGCAGTACTGAGGGAGCCCCGCACTGTCGGAGGGGCAGTACTGAGGGAGTGCCACACTGTCGGAGGTGCCGTCTTTCGGATGAGACGTTAAACCGAGGCCCCGTCTGCCCTCTCGGGTGGATGTAAAAGATCCCGGGGCCACTATTGGAAGAAGAGCAGGGGGAGTTCTCCCCGGTGTCCTGGGGCCAATATTTATCCCTCAACCAACATCACTAAAACAGATGATCCGGGTCATTATCACATTGCTGTGTGTGGGAGCTTGCTGTGCATGAATTGGCGTTTCCACAATACAACAGTGACTACACTCCAAAAGTACTTCATTGGCTGTAAAGCGCTTTGGGACGTCCTGTGGTCGTGAAAGGTGCTATATAAATGCAAGTCTTTTTTTCTCCCCCCGCCCCACCCCCAGCCTCCTGCAGATCTCACCTTGTCCAAACCCTCCCCTATTCTGAACCAAGTTCCCACACATCCCCCTCCTGTGCTCGCCGACTTAAATTGGCTCCTGGTCTCTGAACGCCTCAAATTCTCACCCTTTGTGTGTAAATTCCTTCACTGACACCCTGCTCCCGATCTCAATACCGCCCCTCCGACAGCGCAGTGCGGCGCTCCCTCAGTACCGCCCCTCCGACAGAGCAGTGCGGCGCTCCCTCAGTACCGCCCCTCCGACAGCGCAGTGCGGCGCTCCCTCAGTACCGCCCCTCCGACAGCGCAGTGCGGCGCTCCCTCAGTACCGCCCCTCCGACAGCGCAGTGCGGCGCTCCCTCAGTACTGGCACTGAGAGCGTCGGCCTGGATTTGTGTGCTCGAGTACCTGGAGTGGGATTTGAACCCACGACCTTCTGACTCAGAGGCGAGAGAGAGAGAGCTGCCCACTGAGCTACGCTGACACCACAACATGTTGTCGACTCCTATCTGAAGGCACCTGGGCAGTGGATGTTAGTGGAACTCTCCTGATTTCCATCACTCCACCATCGGTGGCCGTGCCTTCAACTGCCTGGGCCCCAGGCTCTGGAACTCCCTCCCTAAACCTCTCCGCCTCTCTCTCCTCCTTCAAGGCGCTCCTTAAAACCGACCCCTTTGACCCAGCTTTTGGTCACCTGTCCATAATATCTCCTTATGTGGCTCGGTGTCAGACATTGGTTTGATAATCGCTGCTGTGAAGCGCCTGGGGACGTTTTACTATGTTAAAGGCGCTATATAAATTCAACTTTTTGTTGTACCCTATAACCACCCGGACCCCCCTCCCCCTCACAACCTCCTCCTCGTCACTGTTCTCCTCGGAGCAGAGAAGGTTAAGGGGGAGATTTGATCGAGGGGTTCACTATCACGAGGGGTTTTGAGGAGTAAATCAGGAGAGACTGTTCCCAGGGGCAGGAGGGTGGGTAACCAGGGGGACACAGATTGACGATAATCGGCGATGGAACCAGAGGGGGAGATGGGGAGAATGTGTTTTTGACGCAGCGAGTTGTTGTGATCGGGAACGGGCGGTGGGAGCAGATTCAATCGGGACTTTCAAACGGGGGAATTGGGTAAATACTGGAAGGGGGGAAATGTGCCGGGCTGTGGGGAAAGAGCGGGGGGGAGTGGGACTGATTGGATCGCTCTGACACAGAGCCGGCACAGCACGGGCCCAATGGGATCCTCCTGTGCGGTGAGATTCCATGAACCCTGAGGGAAAGGAGTGAAGGGAGGGTTTAATTTCGTGCACTGTGGCGAGTGCTGCTCCCAATCTTGTGGGGAAGTGCTCGACTCCGAGCAAGGCTTGATTCGCGTCTAGGCCTCAGAGGTCAAAGGTCGGCACTGCAAGCCGCACTCGTTGGACACCACGGAGCTTCCCTGACTGTCCGCTGACCCCCGACCCCTGCTCTGATGAAGGGAGCGTTGCTCAAATGGTCCTGATTGCCGCCACGACTCTCCGTTAGAAGGATTTGCTTGGGCCTTGCCTTCTCCCTGTGATCCTCATCACAGGCAGTCCCTCGGAATCGAGGAAGACTTGCTTCCACTCTTAACTCGAGTCCTCAGGTGGCTGAACAGTCCAATACGAGAGCCACAGTCCCTGTCACAGGTGGGACAGACAGTGGTTGAGGGAAGGGGAGGGTGGGACTGGTTTGCCGCACGCTCTTGGTGCAATTGGGATGGAGTATAAAAGCAGGGAAGTCTTGCTACAGTTATACAGGGTATTGGTGAGGCCACACCTGGAGTACTGCGTGCAGTTTTGGTCTCCGTATTTAAGGAAGGATATACTTGCTTTGGAGGCAGTTCAGAGAAGGTTCACTCGGTTGATTCCGGGGATGAGGGGGTTGACTTATGAGGAAAGGTTGAGGAGGTTGGGCCTCTACTCATTGGAATTCTGAAGAATGAGAGGTGATCTTATCGAAACGTATCAGATTATGAGGGGGCTTGACAAGGTGGATGCAGAGAGGATGTTTCCACTGATGGGGGAGACTAGAACTAGGGGGCATGGTCTTAGAATAAGGGGCCGTGCATTTAAAACTGAGATGAGGAGGAATTTCTTCTCTCAGAGGGTTGTAAATCTGTGGAATTCGCTGCCTCAGAGAGCTGTGGAAGCCGGGACATTGAATACATTTAAGACAGAGATAGACAGTTTCTTAACCGATAAGGGGACGGGCATGGAAGTGGAGCTGAGTCCATGATCGGATCAGCCATGATCGTATTGAATGGCGGAGCAGGCTCGAGGGGCCGTATGGCCTTTCCCTGCCCCTCTGACAGCGCAGTGCGGCGCTCCTTCAGTACCGCCCCTCTGACAGCGCAGTGCGGCGCTCCTTCAGTACCGCCCCTCTGACAGCGCAGTGCGGCGCTCCCTCAGTACTGGCACTGGGAGTGTCGGCCTGAATTCTGAGCGCAAGTTGGTGCATCCTCCCAGATCTGGTATTGTCCTTGTTCATCTTTCCTGCACCTTCTCCAGTGCCCCGATATCCCATTTTGCATCAGCGTGGAGACCGGAACTGCGCGCAGTAACTCCGTGTGGTCTAACTAAGACCCGACCGCAGTTGGACAAGGGGGGAGCGAGTGAATTGTCACATCCTGCAGTGGTCCAACATCATCTCTGTCGGGTTTCTTCCTCCTTGTTTCTGTGCCCTCCTCCAATCGCAAGATTTGCCTGTCGGAAAACTGTTGTCAAGCTGTCTTGAGTTCCCGGGGCCGTCAACGCTCCTTGAGAGATTTACCGGCTGTGTCTGTCAATCCATCAGTTCTCGCTTGACTGCCGCTTGTTGAAGAATTGGCCAAGAGGGGTCCCCGGGGAGGATGTCCCACATGTGGTCTTTCAATTGCAATCAGTCATTGTGAGATCACATCCTCGACCCCTCTCCCTCGAAGACTCTGACTCGATGCCCACTCTCTCAATTTTGGGGGGATGCCATTGGGTCTCTGGCACAATTGGAAAGATTTTCTTTCCCCATTCCCTTCCGCCTTGTGAAGGCACAGCTCTGACTGAGTGGGTCAGAAGGTCGTGGGTTCAAGACCCACCGCAGGGACTTGAGCACATAATCCTGGCTGACTCTTCCAGTGCAGTACTGAGGGAGCGCCGCACTGTCGGAGGGTCGGTGCTGAGGGAGCGCTGCACTGTCGGAGGGTCGGTGCTGAGGGAGCGCCGCACTGTCGGAGGGTCGGTGCTGAGGGAGCGCTGCACTGTCGGAGGGGCAGTACTGAGGGAGCGCCGCACTGTCGGAGGGGCAGTACTGAGGGAGCGCCGCACTGTCGGAGGGACGGTACTGAGGGAGCGCCGCACTGTCGGAGGGTCGGTGCTGAGGGAGCGCTGCACTGTCGGAGGGGCAGTACTGAGGGAGCGCCGCACTGTCGGAGGGGCAGTACTGAGGAAGCACCGCACTGTCGGAGGGGCAGTACTGAGGAAGCACCGCACTGTCGGAGGGGCAGTACTGAGGGAGCGCTGCACTGTCGGAGGGGCAGTACTGAGGGAGCGCCGCACTGTCGGAGGGGCAGTACTGAGGAAGCACCGCACTGTCGGAGGGGCAGTACTGAGGGAGCGCTGCACTGTCGGAGGGGCAGTACTGAGGGAGCGCCGCACTGTCGGAGGGGCAGTACTGAGGAAGCACCGCACTGTCGGAGGGGCGGTACTGAGGGAGCGCCGCACTGTCGGAGGGGCAGTACTGAGGGAGCGCCGCACTGTCGGAGGGGCAGTACTGAGGGAGCGCCGCACCGTCGGAGGGGCGGTACTGAGGGAGCGCAGTACTGAGGGAGCGCCGCACTGTCGGAGGGGCGGTACTGAGGGAGCGCTGGACTATTGGAGGTGCCGTCTTTCGGATGAGACATTAAACCGAGGCCCCGTCTGCCCTCTCGGGTGGATGTAAAAGATCCCAGGGCCACTATTGGAAGAAGAGCAGGGGGAGTTCTCCCCGGTGTCCTGGGGCCAATATTTATCCCTCGACCAACATCACTAAAACAGATGATCCGGGTCATTATCACATCGCTGTGTGTGGGAGCTTGCTGTGCGCAAATTGAGCTGCTGCGTTTACAACAGTGATGCCACTCCAAAAAAAAAATTTCCCTTTGGCTGTGAAGCGCGTTGGAACGTCCTGATGTTGCGAGAAGCGCTGTTGTCATTTTTATTCATGACAAAGGTGGTTGTGTGTGTTGTAACTGACCTCCGGTACTGAGGCCGAAGTGGGGGGTATGGGGGGGATGGAAATCCGGTGAAAACCCCTGGTTGCCGTCTCGCGGGAAGTGTGGGGAATATTGGATGATGAGGAGGTGGAGGAGGGGATTGGTCTGACCCACTCGGACATAAGAAATAGGAGCAGGAGTCGGCCATTCGGCCCCTCGAGCCTGCTCCGCCATTCAGTGAGATCACGGCTGATCATCGACCTCAACTCCACTTTCCCGCCCGATCCCTTGGTTCCCCGAGAGTCCAAATTAGCGATCTCGGCCTTGACTATACTCAACGACTGAGTCTCCACAGCCCTCTGGGGCAGAGAATCCCAAAGATTCACCACCCTCTGAGTGAAGAAATTCCTCCTCATCTCAGTCCTCAATGGCCGACCCCTTATCCTGAGACTGTGGGACCCCCTGGTTCGAGACTCCCCAGCCCGGGGGGGGGGGGGGGGGGGAGGAAACACCCTCCCTGCATCTACCCTGTCGAGCCCTGTCGTAATTCTGTACGTTTCAAAACTCCAGCGAATACAGGCCCGGTCTGCTCAAACTCTCCTCAACCGTGCACCCTCGCCCAGTCGAATAGCTGGTAGGCAATGGGTGGAGGGTGGCTGGCCCCAGCGACGGTTGCCGTGGGAGGGGATGCAGTTAAACATTGATGGCCCCGCTCCTCTCCGATTCCTTCTGGACACTGGTCGTTGTCAAGGCAACGCACTGGGTGACGCAGTCGGGGGCGGGGGGGGGGGTTAATCTCATGAATATTAATCAGCGCCAGGGGGTTAATGGAATCCTTATCTTGTCTTGTTCAGGGACTGTCGCTCTTCTTAATAGCTCCATGTCCCGCTCGGGTCGAACTGATACTGCATCGCACTGAGAATGGCATTTATTTTCCTCTTTACAAAGTCGGAAAAAACTGACCTGCCGATAATCTCTCTGCCATCGCTAGCCCAAAGTGAACCGGAATGCGTATTCGGTGATTCTGAACGGCGGCTCCCGGAGTCTTTCACGACCACCGGACGTCCCAAAGCGTTTCAAAGCCAATGAAGTACTTTTTTTGATAGTGTGATCGCTGTTGTAATGTGGGACACGCAGCAGCCAGTAACAACGTGATCATGACCCAGATCATATCTGTTTGTTTTTTTTTTTTAGTGATGTTGGTTGAAAGATAAATATTGGCCCCAGGACACCGGGGAGAACTCCCCCTGCTCTTCTTCCAATAGTGGCCCCGGGATCTTTTACATCCACCCGAGAGGGCAGACGGGGCCTCGGTTTAACGTCACATCCGAAAGACGGCACCTCCGACAGTGTGGCACTCCCTCAGTACCGCCCCTCCGACAGTGCGGCGCTCCCTCAGTACTGCCCCTCCGACAGTGCGGCACTCCCTCAGTACCGCCCCTCCTACAGTGCAGCGCTCCCTCAGTACCGCCCCTCCGACAGTGCGCCGCTCCCTCAGTACCGCCCCTCCGACAGTGCGGGGCTCCCTCAGTACCGCCCCTCCGACAGTGCGGGGCTCCCTCAGCCCATTCAGCTTACACATTTACATCACAGAATCATAGAGTAATGCAGCACAGGAGGATCCCATTGGGCCCATGGAGCCCGTGCTGTGCCGGCTCTGTGACAGAGCGATCCAATCAGTCCCACTCCCCCCTGTTCTTTCCCCACAGCCCGGCACATTTCCCCCCTTCCAGTATTTACCCAATTCCCCCGTTTGAAAGTCCCGATTGAATCTGCTCCCACCGCCCTTTCAGGCAGCGCGTTCCCGATCACAACAACTCGCTGCGTCAAAAACACATTCTCCCCATCTCCCCCTCTGGTTCCATCGCCGATTATCGTCAATCTGTGTCCCCCTGGTTACCCACCCTCCTGCCCCCGGGAACAGTCTCTCCTGATTTACTCCTCAAAACCCCTCGTGATAGTGAACCCCTCGATTAAATCTCCCCCTTAACCTTCTCTGCTCCGAGGGGAACAGCCCCAGATTCTCCAGTCTCTCCATACAGCTCCTTTTAACGTAGTAAAACATCCTAAGGCACTTCATAGGAGCGATTATCAGACACAATTTGACACCGAGCCACAAAAGGAGATATTGGGTACAGGCGACCAAAAAGCTGGGTCAGAGGTCGGTTTTAATGAGTGTCTGAAAAGACGGATCTGTGTAACATCGCCCGTCTCCGCCCCCTGCCTCAGCTCATCCGCTGCTGAAGCCCTCATCCGTGCCTTTGTTACCTCCAGACTTGACTATTCCAACACACTCCTGGCTGGCCTCCCACATTCTACCCGACGTAAACTAGAGGTGATCCAAAACTCGGCTGCCCCGTGTCCCAACTCGCACCCGAGTCCCGCTCACCCATCACCCCCTGTGCTCGCTGCCCCGTGTCCTAACTCGCACAGAGTCCCGCTCACCCATCACTCCCTGTGCTCACTGCCCCATGTCCTAACTCGCATTGAGTCCCGCTCACCCATCACCCCCTGTGCTCGCTGCCCCTGTGTCCTAACTCGCACCGAGTCCCGCTCACCCATCGCCCCCTGTGCTCGCTGCCCCCGTGTCCTAACTCGCACCGAGTCCCGCTCACCCAACACCCCCTGTGCTCGCTGACCCCGTGTCCTAACTCGCACCGAGTCCCGCTCACCCATCACGCCCTGTGCTCGCTGCCCCCGTGTCCTAACTCGCACCGAGTCCCACTCACCCATCACCCCCTGTGCTCACTGCCCCGTGTCCTAACTCGCACCGAGTCCCACTCACCCATCACCCCCTGTGCTCGCTGACCCCGTGTCCTAACTCGCACCGTATCCCGCTCACCCAACACCCCCTGTGCTCACTGCCCCGTGTCCTAACTCGCACCGAGTCCCGCTCACCCATCACCCCCTGTGCTCGCTGACCTAAATTGGCTCCCGGTTAAGCAACGCCTCGATTTCAAAATTCTCATCCTTGTTTACAAATCCCTCCATGGCCCTCGCCCCCTCCCTATCTCTGTAACCTCCTCCAGCCCCTACCCCCCTCCCTATCTCTGTAACCTCCTCCAGCCCCTACCCCCCTCCCCCCCCAATCTCTGTAATGTCCTCCAGCCCCTACACCCCCCCCCCCCCCCCCGACCCCCGAGATGTATGTGCTCCTTTAATTCTGCTCTCCTGAGCATCCCTGATTATAATCGCTCCACCATCGGTGGCCGTGCCTTCAGTTGTCTGGGCCCCAAGCTCTGGAACTCCCTCCCTAAACCTCTCCGCCTCTCTACCTCTCTCCTCTTTCAAGACGACCTCTTTGACCAACCTGTCCTAATTTCTCCTTTTGCGGCTTGGAGTCAAATTTCTTGTCTCATGATACCCCTGTGAAGCGCCTTACGAAGTTTCCCTACATTAAATGCGTTATATAAATGCAAGTTTGTTGTTGCTGGTATGCTGGGATTAGGGTTCCCTTGAATTCAGCAACTGGTAATCTCTCAATCATTTGTGTTGCCATGGAAATTTCCTTATCTGTGCTTAGCAATTTGGCCATAAACTGCTAAACTGTGCCAGTTTAAATGTAGTGTGGTGCACAGCAGCAAAATATTCCAGATAAAATGTTCGGTTTTTGTATAATTTTGATCTTTCGAACCAATTTACTCTGCCTGTGCACCTCCACTAATACTGCCTGGGTTATAAATTGCCCCATTGTCATGTAGGCGGCTGCTGTAATGTACTGTGACCACATAGATGGATATCTACGCTTTATTAAGAAAAAGTTGGTACTTTCTCCGTCAACTTTTCTCCCTGTTAAATGCCCTTGTTCCCAGTTAGAGCAGAGATTTTCTATGTAAACATGTCACATTGTCATTACACCTTCCCGCCAGCAGTGGCGCTGTAGCGCCTGGTTTTGACTTCTTCAAGAAGTCCTCGCATTTATATAGCGCATTTGGCATCATCAAGGCTTCCCGAAGTGCTACACACCCCATGAAGTACTCTTTTTTGGAGTGTGGTCACTGTTGTGGGAAGAGTGGCAGCTCAATTTGCACACAGCAAGCTCCCACACACAGCAATGAGGTGATCTGTTTTTGGTGTTGATTGAGGGGGAAATATTGACCCCCTTTACGGTGCAGCTAAAAACCTACCTCTTTGACCAATCTGTCTGAATATCTCCTTATGTGGCTCGGTGTTACATTTTGTTTGATAATCGCTCCTGTGAAGCACCTTGGGATGTTTTTCTGCCTTAAAGGCGCTATATAAATGCAAGTTGATGTTGGGGAAAGAATGAGCTCAGAGTCGGAGGAGGGGCGGGGTGAGGTTGTAGGCTGTGGGGTATTGGGAGCTTGGGAGTCAAGTGTAGCTACCCTGGGAGTGTTTGATGGGACAGTGTAGAGGGAGCTTTACTCTATCTAACCCCGTGCTGTACCTACCCTGGGTGTGTTTGACGGGACAGTGTAGAGGGAGCTTTACTCTGTATCTAACCCCCTGTACCTGCCCTGGGAGTGTTTGACGGGACAGTGTAGAGGGAGCTTTACTCTGTATCTAACCCCCTGTACCTGCCCTGGGAGTGTTTGACGGAACAGTGTAGAGGGAGCTTTACTCTGTATCTAACCCCCTGTACCTGCCCTGGGAGTGTTTGATGGGGCAGTGTAGAGGGAGCTTTACTCTGTATCTAACCCCGTGCTGTACCTGCCCTGGGGGTGTTTGATGGGACAGTGTAGAGGGAGCTTTACTCTGTATCTAACCCCGTGCTGTATTTGCCCTGGGAGTGTTTGATGGGACAGTGTAGAGGGAGCTTTACTCTGTATCTAACCCCATGCTGTACCTGCCCTGGGAGTGTTTGACGGGACAGTGTAGAGGGAGCTTTACTCTGTATCTAACCCCGTGCTGTATCTGCCCTGGGAGTGTTTGACGGGACAGTGTAGAGGGAGCTTTACTCTGTATCTAACCCCATGCTGTACCTGCCCTGGGAGTGTTTGACGGGACAGTGTAGAGGGAGCTTTACTCTGTGACTGCTGTGGTGGTGGGAGAAAGCAGAGGTGATGAAGAAGCCGTTGGTTGGGAGTGCAAAATAAATGTTTTGGTGTCGAAACTTTGTTGTGGAATCCACAAATTCCACTCTGCCGTTGAGCACGCTGCTATCCAAACACTTTGTTCGTGTGCCAGGAATGTTTGACCGAAATATTCCAAAATCTTCAGCACTATTCATACCCTTTTTTCACTCCCCCCTTCCCTTCTTCCTCTTTGAAGAGGGATTATTTTGTGCTGACACGCACAGAAGTGGAAGTGAGCGCCTGGAAACTTAATGAGGTCTGATGGGAGCGGGACCTTGTGTCAAGACTTGGGTCTAACAGCCAAGTTATTTGGGCAAGCTCCCCAGAAATTCTGAGGTCACGCTGACATGGAAAAGTCTCTCAAATAAAAAAGTGCCAACTCTCTCTTTTTCTCTCTTTTTTTCTTTTTCTCTTCCTTTCTCTCAGTTGACAGCCAGCTAACCGAGGAATCTAAAAGTGTTTCTCTGATGTCGGCCGTGGCTGAGTGGGCAGCAGCACACTCGCCTCTGGGTCAGAAGGTTGTGGGTTCGAGTCCCACTCCAGGGACTTGAGCACGTAAATCTAGGCTGGCACTCCCAGTGCGGTGCTGAGGGAGCGCCGTACTGCGCTGTCGGAGGGAGCGCCATACTGCGCTGTCGGAGGGGCGGTATTGAGGGAGCGCCGCACTGTCGGAGGTGCCGTATTTCGGATGAGACGTTAAACCGAGGCCCCGTCTGCCCACTCAGGTGGATGTAAAAGGTGTCATCCAGGATTTTGTGCTCAAGTCTCTGGCATGGGGACTCGAACCCACAGCCTTCTGACTCCGAGGCGAGAGAGAGAGAGAGTGGTGCCCACTGAGCCAATCGACAGTGTAGAGGGAGCTTTACTCTGTATCTAACCCCGTGCTGTACCTGCCCTGGGAGTGTTCGATGAGACAGTGTGGAGGGAGCTTTACTCTCTATCTTACCCCGTGCTGTACCTGCCCTGGGAGTGTTTGATGGGACAGTGTAGAGGGAGCTTTACTCTGTATCTAACCCCATGCTGTACCTGCCCTGGGAGTGTGTGATGGGACAGTGCAGAGGGAGCTTTACTCTGTATCTAACCCCGTGCTGTACCTGCCCTGGGAGTGTTTGATGGGACAGTGTAGAGGGAGCTTTACTCTGTATCTAACCCCGTGCTGTACCTACCCTGGGAGTGTTTGATGGGACAGTGCAGAGGGAGCTTTACTCTGTATCTAACCCCGTGCTGTACCTGCCCTGGGAGTGTTTGATGGGACAGTGTAGAGGGAGCTTTACTCTGTATCTAACCCCGTGCTGTACCTGCCCTGGGAGTGTTTGATGGGACAGTGTAGAGGGAGCTTTACTCTGTATCTAACCCCGTGCTGTACCTGCCCTGGGAGTGTTTGATGGGACAGTGTAGAGGGAGCTTTACTCTGTATCTAACCCCGTGCTGTACCTGCCCTGGGAGTGTGTGATGGGACAGTGCAGAGGGAGCTTTACTCTGTATCTAACCCCGTGCTCTACCTGCCCTGGGAGTGTTTGATGGGACAGTGTAGAGGGAGCTTTACTCTGTATCTAACCCCGTGCTGTACCTACCCTGGGAGTGTTTGATGGGACAGTGTAGAGGGAGCTTTACTCTGTATCTAACCCCGTGCTGTACCTGCCCTGGGAGTGTGTGATGGGACAGTGCAGAGGGAGCTTTACTCTGTATCTAACCCCGTGCTGTACCTGCCTGGGAGTGTTTGATGGGACAGTGTAGAGGGAGCTTTACTCTGTATCTAACCCCATGCTGGGAAGTTGAAATGAGGAAGGCAATGTGTTGCCCAGTACCGAGATCTCTTTTTTCTGTTGAACGTAAAATGTGGTGCGTCGCCTCACTGTGTGCAGATTGGGAGATCTGAGAGAGGGCCACTTGTTTTGTTCCATCTGTACCTGATCAATGGACAGTGAGTCAGGCTAGCTGCTAATGGGCCTTATTAACTAGAGCTCCCTGTGGTTTCAAACCTGCAATTGCTTCCAGCCTATGTGTGTGTAGCAAACGCAGCTGGGCTGGAGGAGTAGACACTGGAGCCTGTTCGGAAGGCACCGTTTCTGACTTTGCTCTTGTCCCTATCCTTGTGATTGATGAGGCCGTGGGGAGGACTAAAGCAGTTTAGGAAGGAGGTTAACGTTTTGAAGCTGGGCGAGATTGAAAAGGCCACAATGCATCCGGATAAAATATGATCCTCCCGGCTAATGGTTTTGGGAGAGGCAGAAATAAAGACGAGATTTGAACAGCACTTTATAGGCCATCAGTCTTATTAAATTGGAGCTCGTTTGCTCTGGAAAGGGCTGGCAGGTAGCATAAGACTGTGTTTCCATCGCACTCGTCTGCTCTCAATCGGCGCTCTCTTTGCAAGGCCGATCCAGAATCCGGTCTCGCTAATTGGGAGATGGATGCAGTCAGTGCCAAGCTGTGTCAGTGGTCCCTGCTCTCGCTACCCTACATTGTCTCCCGGTTAGACAGCGCTTCAAACTCACCCGTTCTCGGCCGCGTGTTCAAATCGCTGCACTGCCTCATTTCTCTGCACCACCACTCTTTCCCCATACACCTATCTCTCTGTCTCTCTCTCTCTCTCTCTGTCTCTCTCTCTCTGTCTGTGTCTCTCTCTCTCTCTGTCTGTGTCTCTCTCTCTCTGTCTGTGTGTCTCTCTCTGTCTGTCTCTCTCTCTCTCTGTCTGTGTGTCTCTCTCTGTCTGTCTCTCTCTCTGTTCTCTCTTTTTCTCTCTCTCTCTTTCTCTCTCTCTCTCTCTCTCCCTTCCTACAGCTCTCCCAAGATTTCTGCGCTCCAATTCTGCCCCCTCACTCCCTTCTCTCCCCCCACCATTGCAGGCCGTGGCTTCAGCCATCTCGCTACTGACCCCTGGAATTCCCTCCCTGAACCTCTCCGTCTCTCTCTCTCTCTCTCTCTCTAACTCTCTCTCTCTCTCTCTCCTTTGCCCGGTATCAAGGGATACGGGGACAGTGCGGGAAGGCAGAGTTGAGGTAGAAGATCAGCCATGTATCTAAAGTGTCAGCCGTGGCTCAGTGGGTATCTCTCTCTCTCTCGCTCTCGCCTCTGAGACAGAAGTTCGTGGGTTCGAGTCCCTGCTCCAGGGGCTTAATCTAGGCTGACACACCCAATGCAGTACTGAGGGAGCGCCGCACTGTCGGAGGGGCAGTACTGAGGGAGCGCAGCACTGTCGGAGGGGCGGTGCTGAGGGAGCGCCGCACTGTCGGAGGGGCGGTACTGAGGGAGCGCCGCACTGTCGGAGGGGCAGTACTGAGGGAGGCCGCACTGTCGGAGAAGAGCAGGGGGAGTTCTCCCCGGTGTCCTGGGGCCAATATTTATCCCTCAACCAACATCACAAACAGATGATCTGGGTCATTATCACATCGCTGTGTGTGGGAGCTTGCTGTGCGCAAATTGAGCTGCCGCGTTTCCCACAATACAACAGTGACCGCACTCCAAAAGTACTTCATTGGCTGTGATGCGCTTTGGGACGTCCGGTTGTCGTGAAAGGCGCTATAGAAATGCAAGTCTCTCTCCTTTTTTCTTCTTTTTTTCTTTCTCTCTTTCTCTCTCCCTTTTCTTTTTTTCTTTCTCTCTTTCTCTCTCCCTTTTCTTTCTTTCTGTCTCCTTTCTTTCTCTTTCTGTCTGTCTTTTGTGAACGATGGAGCATGGTAGAAGTGTTCTAGCCATTTGACCAAGCTTTTGATCACCTGTCTTGCCGTGGGTCAGTGTCCGATCTCGTCCATGTGACGCGCCTTGGGACATTTTGCCGTGTTAAAAGACGGCTTATAAAAGTACATCGATCCTTCAAAGCCAATGCTGGTGTTGATTGAGACAGCCAGTGTCCTCTTGGTCCATAAGAACATAAGAAATAGGAGCAGGAGTAGGCCATCTAGCCCCTCGAGCCTGCTCCGCCATTCAACAAGATTATGGCTGATCTGGCCGTGGACTCAGCTCCACTTACCCGCCCGCTCCCCATAACCCTTAATTCCCTTATTGGTTAAAAATCTATCTATCTGTGACTTGAATATATTCAATGAGCCAGCCTCAACTGCTTCCTTGGGCAGAGAATTCCACAGATTCACAACCCTCTGGGAGAAGAAATTCCTTCTCAACTCAGTTTTAAATTGGCTCCCCCGTATTTTGAGGCTGTGACCCCTAGTTCTAGTCTCCCTGACCAGTGGAAACAACCTCTCTGCCTCTATCTTGTCTATCCCTTTCATTATTTTAGATATTTCGATAAGATCACCCCTCATCCTTCTGAACTCCAACGAGTAAAGACCCATTCTACTCAATCTATCATCATAAGGTAACCCCCTCATCTCCGGAATCAGCCTAGTGAATCGTCTCTGTACCCCCTCCAAAGCTAGTATATCCTTCCTTAAATAAGGTGACCAAAACTGCACGCAGTACTCCAGGTGCGGCCTCACCAATACCCTGTACAGTTGCAGAAGGACCTCCCTGCTTTTGTACTCCATCCCTCTCGCAATGAAGGCCAATATTGGCCCCAGGACGCCGGGGAGAACTCCCCCTGCTCTTCTCCCAATAGTGGCCCCGGGATCTTTTACATCCACCTGAGAGGGCAGACGGGGCCTCGGTTTAATGTCTCATCCGAAAGACGGCACCTCCGACAGTGCGGAGCTCCCTCAGTACTGCCCCTACGACAGTGCGGCGCTCCCTCAGTACCGCCCCTCCGACAGTGCGGCGCTCCCTCAGTACTGCCCCTCCGACAGCGCTCCCTCAGTACTGCCCCTCCGACAGTGCGGCGCTCCCTCAGTACCGCCCCTCCGACAGTGCAGCGCTCCCTCAGTACTGCCCCTCCGACAGTGCAGCGCTCCCTCAGTACTGCCCCTCCGACAGTGCGGCGCTCCCTCGGCACCTCCCCTCCGATAGTGCTGCGCTCCCTCAGTACTGCCCCTCCGACAGTGCAGCGCTCCCTCAGTACTGCCCCTCCGACGGCGCGGCGCTCCCTCGGCACCATCCCTCCGACAGTGCGGCGCTCCCTCAGTACTGCCCCTCCGACAGTGCGGCGCTCCCTCAGTACTGCCCCTCCGACAGTGCGGCGCTCCCTCGGTACTGCCTCTCCGACAGTGCAGCGCTCCCTCGGCACCACCCTTCCGACAGTGCGGCGCTCCCTCACTACTGCCTCTCCGACAGTGCGGCGCTCCCTCGGCACCTCCCCTCCGATAGTGCTGCGCTCCCTCAGTACTGCCCCTCCGACGGCGCGGCACTCCCTCGGCACCACGCGCTCCGTCGGTACCGCCCCTCCGACAGCGCAGTGCGGCGCTCCCTTGCTACCGCGCCGTATCGTCTGCGAGCTGTGCCGCCGTTGATTTGACGATGTTCCCTTGCACCCTCCCGCAGGTTCCAGGGCGGGGACTATACGGTGCGTGTGGAGATCAACGATTACCTGGACATCCTGTGCCCGCACTACCCATCCCGCGTGCCGGAGGAGCGCACCGAGAGCTTCCAGCTGTACATGGTGGACGCCGAGGGTTACCGCAACTGCGACGTCAAGAGCAAGGCCTTCAAACGCTGGGAGTGCAACAGGCCGTATGCCCCCTACAGCCCCGTCCGATTCTCCGAGAAGATTCAGCTGTTCACCCCCTTCTCTCTGGGCTTCGAGTTCCGGCCAGGCGCCGACTACTATTACATATGTGAGTGGTGGCGGGCGGTGTCATAAGGAGATAAGAAATAGGAGCAGGAGTCGGCCATTCGGCCCCTCGAGCCTGCTCGGCCATTTAATACGATCATGGCTGATCCGATCATGGACTCAGCTCCACTACCCTGCCCGCCCCCTTATCCCCTTATTATTTAATAAACTGTCTATTTCTGTCTTAAATATATTCAATGTCCCAGCTTCCACAGCTCTCTGGGGCAGAGAATTCCACAGATTTACAATCCTCTGAGAGAAGAAATTCCTCCTCATCTCAGTTTTAAATGGGCGGCCCCTTATTCTAAGATCACGCCCCCTAGTTCTCGCCTCCCCCATCAGTGGAAACATCCTCTCTGCATCCACCTTGTCGAGCCCCCTCATAATCTTATATGTTTCGATAAGATCACCTCTCATTCTTCTGAATTCCACTGAGTAGAGGCCCAACCTCCTCAACCTTTCCTCATAAGTCAACCCCCTCATCCCCGGAATCAACCCGAGTGAAACTTCTCTGAACAGCCTCCAAAGCAAGTATATCCTTTCGTAAATATAGAAACCAAAACTGCACGCAGTACTCCAGGTGTGGCCTCACCAATACCCTGTATAACTGTAGCAAGACCTCCCTGCTTTTATACTCCATCCCCTTTGCAATAAAGGCCAAGATACCATTGGCCTTCCTGATCACTTGCTGTACCTGCATACTATCCTTTTGTGTTTCATGCACAAGTACCCCCAGGTCCCGCTGTACTGCGGCACTTTGCAATCTTTCTCCGTTGCCGTTGACTGGGACAGTGGTGGCCTTGTTCTCTGTCGTGCGAGGCTATCTTTTTATCGACCTCTGGTCGTGTCCGTAACGCGCGCGCTCCGCGGTTAATGCACGCCCGTTGGTGGGTGTCACGCGACGTGAGGTCTCGTGTGGTGGCCTCCACCAATCCTCCAACTTACATGTCCTCGAAGATCTTGACTCCTTGTATTCACACCAAATCCCCACTGGGTCTCTCACCACTCTCACCTCAGTCTTTGTCTCTCTCTCTCTCTCTCTCACTCCCCCCTCTCTCTCTCTCTCTCTCTCTCTCTCTCTCTCTCTCGCTCCCCCCCCCTCACTCTCTCGCTCCCCCTCTCTCTCGCTCCCCCCCCTCTCTCTCTCTCTCGCTCCCTCTCTCTCGCTCACTCCCTCCATCGCTCCCTCTCTCTCTCTCCCCCCCCCTCTCTCTCTCTCTCTCGCTCCCCCCCCTCTCTCTCTCTCGCTCCCTCCCTCTCTCTCTCTCTCGCTCCCCCCCTCTCTCTCTCCCTCGCTCTCTCTCTCGCTCCCCCCTCTCTCTCTCTCTCGCTCCCCCCTTTCTCTCTCTCTCGCTCTCTCTCTCTCTCTCTCTCTCTCTCTGTCTGAGTAGAGGAACTCCAAACGCAGGCGGGAGGCGGAGATAACTCAGACCAAGCAGCGACATATTTTAAGGCTTTTAAGTCTGCGTTCGCAGACACCCTGAATTGGAGCCATGTGTGAGCTGCTCCGACAGAGAGAGCGGTCTCTATACCGTCAGGAGGCCCGGGTCCCTCTGGCGCTCATTCAGGGGTTTGATTTAAAGGTGGGTGTGTGTCCCAGCCACCACAACCCCTGGGGTCAGTGAGAGCTGGGGGCAACTTGGGAGTGGACAGACAGTGGGCTAGTTATTGCTCCCTGTCTCCCCCACCTCGGTCTTCTCATCCCCCACTCCCCCCTCGGTCTTCTCATCCCCCACTCCCCCCTCGGTCTTCTCATCCCCCACTCCCCCCTCGGTCTTCTCATCCCCCACTCCCCCCTCGGTCTTCTCATCCCCCACTTTCCCCCCCCCCCCCCCCCCCCACCCCCTCGTCTTCTCTTCTCTCCCCCCCCCTCGGTCTTCTCTCCTCCCCCCCCCCCTCGGTCTTCTCATCCCCCACTCCCCCCTCGGTCTTCTCATCCCCCACTCCCCCCTCGGTCTTCTCTCCTCCC
Organism: Pristiophorus japonicus; assembly: GCF_044704955.1. Classification (NCBI taxonomy): domain Eukaryota; kingdom Metazoa; phylum Chordata; class Chondrichthyes; family Pristiophoridae; genus Pristiophorus; species Pristiophorus japonicus. The sequence goes on along the minus strand of NC_092006.1, from coordinate 14,989,810 downwards.
CCCCCCCCCTCGGTCTTCTCATCCCCCACTCCCCCCTCGGTCTTCTCATCCCCCACTCCCCCCTCGGTCTTCTCATCCCCCACTCCCCCCTCGGTCTTCTCATCCCCCACTCCCCCCTCGGTCTTCTCATCCCCCACTCCCCCCTCGGTCTTCTCATCCCCCACTCCCCCCTCGGTCTTCTCATCCCCCACTCCCCCCTCGGTCTTCTCATCCCCCACTCCCCCCTCGGTCTTCTCATCCCCCACTCCCCCTCGGTCTTCTCATCCCCCACTCCCCCCTCGGTCTTATCTCCTACCCCCCTCCCCCGTCTCCTCTCTCGCTTCTCCCCGGCACCACCCCCCCACCTCCTGTCACCACCCCCCCCCCCCCCCCTGTTTTGTTCCCCTCTTTCCCCACCCACCCCCGTACCCCCACCTTCTCTCTGATGGGTGAACAGGACTTGGAATAGGCTCAAGGGGCCGAATGGCCTCCTATGGGGTTGTGAATTTGACCGTTCTCCCTTCACTCGGCGCGCTTGGTGGCCAAGCTCAGTCCTGCTCCAAGATGGCGGTCGGCGACCATCGCAAACAAAATCCATTTCCCCCCCCCACCACTTTATCCCCAAGTGGAAAGGGCAGCAAGGATCTTCGACACAAAGCATCAGTTTAAAAAGTCTCTTGCTTTGCCGATGAACTCTTCCTCAATCGGCTGAGGCGAGAGAGATCGGAATGGGATCGTTGCCATGCCCGGCGGTACTCCCCAGATCTGGTCTGACAGGAAATATTTCTCTTGGCTGAAGATCAGCGCAGGCTGCAGACACGCTTGTCCCTACAGGCCTTCTGCTTCCAACTTGGGAAGAGGCGAGAAATCCCACTCCTCCGTGTCTTCTTCAAGAGTCTGATTGGGAACATGTTCAGTGGCCAGCTCTCTGTGTCTCTCGCGCCTCTGAGTCACAAGATCATGGACTTTGAGCCCCACTCCAGAGACTCGAGATCATAATCCAGGTGGACAGTCGCAGTGCTGAGGGAGCGCTGCACTGCGCTGTCGGAGGGGCGGTACTGAGGGAGCGCCGCACTGTCGGAGGGGCAGTACTGAGGGAGCGCCGCACTGTCGGAGGGGCAGTACTGAGGGAGCGCCGCACTGTCGGAGGGGCGGTACTGAGGGAGCGCCGCACTGTCGGAGGGGCGGTACTGAGGGAGCGCCGCACTGTCGGAGGGGCAGTACTGAGGGAGCGCCGCACTGTTGGAGGGGCAGTACTGAGGGAGCGCCGCACTTTCGGAGGGGCGGTACTGAGGGAGCACCGCACTGTCGGAGGGGCGGTACTGAGGGAGCGCCGCACTGTCGGAGGGGCAGTACTGAGGGAGCGCCGCACTGTCGGAGGGGCAGTACTGAGGGAGCGCCGCACTGTCGGAGGGGCGGTACTGAGGGAGCGCCGCACTGTCGGAGGGGCGGTATTGAGGGAGCGCCGCACTGTCGGAGGGGCGGTACTGAGGGAGCGCCGCACTGTCGGAGGGGCAGTACTGAGGGAGCGCCGCACTGTCGGAGGTGCAGCCTTTCAGATGAGACATTAAACCGAGGCCCCGCCTGCCCTCTCAGGTGCATGTAAAAGATCCCGGGGCCACTATTGGAAGAAGAGCAGGGGGAGTTCTCCCCGGTGTTCTGGGGCCAATATTTATCCCTCAACCAACATCACTAAAACAGATGATCCGGGTCATTATCACATTGCTGTGTGTGGGAGCTTGCTGTGCGCAAATTGGCTGCCGTGTTTCCCACAATACAACAGTGACCGCACTCCAAATAGTACTTCATTGGCTGTGAAGCGCTTTGTGACGTCCGGTGGTGCTATAGAAATGCAGGTCTTTTTATAACTTCATTCCTCATCTCAACACTCTGGTAAATCTTCTCAAACCTCGTTATTGTGACCTGGCTGTCAATGGGGGGGAGTTTGGGCCTTGATATAAAAAAAATTATGGTCTGCCGGTTCCCATGGTTACGGAACTTGCTGCCATAGAAACATGCAAGACCCCTGGCGGGTGGTCATGTCCGTGCCTACATGAAGAATCTCCTTTCAAAGCGATAGATCGATCAATAGGGGGTCGCTTTACCTGTTGGGCTGGACAGGTTCCTGGCAGCCGATTTGGACAACTTCCAATGTCAAGTACTGCTTTCGTCGGGCTCTTGTGCTTTTAACTCTTTGGGGTTTATTTTCCCCGTTCGGTCATCCAGGCGGTGGTGATGGTGGTGGGGGGAGGGAGAGGGACGCTTTTGTCCACTGTCCTTCTCGGAGTCAAGAACGCTGAACAAAACATGTCAACCTTTGAGGCGGTTGGCCAACAATGGCGGCTCGAATACCCACGATCCTCTGCTCTCCGGAAACCACTCTAGCTTCTCGGAGGGCTTGACAGGGTAGGCGCTGGAGAGTCTCGAACTAAAGGGGGGGGGGGGGGAGAGCGGGGGAAGGTCACAGGATAACAACAACTTGCATTTATATAGCGTCTTTAACGTAGTGAATCGTGCCAAAGCGCTTCACAGCAGTGTTACGCGATGAAAATTTGACACCGAGCCGCATAAGTAGAAATTAGCGCAGGTGACCAAAAGCTGGGTCAAAGAGGTCGGATTTAAGGAGCGTCTTGAAGGAGGAGAGAGAGAGGAGGAGAGGTTTAGGGAGGGAGTTCCAGAGCTTGGGGCCCAGGCAGCTGAAGGCACGGCCACCGATGGTGGAGCGGTTATAATCAGGGATGCTCAGGAGGGTAGAATTGGAGGAGTGCAGAGATCTCGAGGGGGTTGGGGGTGGGTGTTGTACGGCTGGAGATGGGGTCTTTGGGATTCTCTGCCCCAGAGGGCTGTGGAGGCTCAGTCGTTAAGTATATTCAAGGCTGAGATCGATAGATTTTTGTGGCCTCTCGGGGAATCGTGGGATTGGGCGGGGAAGTGCAGTTGAGGTCGAAGATCAGCCACGGTCTTACTGAATGGTGGATGAAGATTCGAGGGGCCGAATGGCAGATTCCTGCTCCTAATTCTTGCGCTCTTGTGCAATTGACCCGCGTAAGAACTCACTCAGTGTTTACTTAACAGCAATTAGACTTTGTAACCTTAGTAGGGCTGTCAGCTCCAGCTGAACAGAGGAATCTATTGTGTGTGTTAACTAGCGTGACGTACAAGTCCTTCTCCAAGTGGTTATCATCTTGCAACTGACGGGCCACACGGACTGCAAAGTGACTTGTAAGCTGCTAAACAGTGTGTGGGACACCCCCTGTAAATACTGACACACACACTCCCGGGGACCCCCTGTAAATACCGACACACACACACTCCCGGGGACCCCCTGTAAATACCGACACACACGCTCCCGGGGACCCCCTGTAAATACCGACACACACACACTCCCGGGGACCCCCTGTAAATACCGACACACACACACACTCCCAGGGACCCCCTGTAAATACTGACACACACACTCCCGGGGACCCCCTGTAAATACTGACACACACACTCCCGGGGACCCCCTGTAAATACCGACACACACACTCCCGGGGACCCCCTGTAAATACCGACACACACGCTCCCGTGGACCCCCTGTAAATACCGACACACACACACTCCCGGGGACCCCCTGTAAATACCGACACACACACACACACTCCCGGGGACCCCCTGTAAATACCGACACACACACACTCCCGGGGACCCCCTGTAAATACCGACACACACACTCCCGGGGACCCCCTGTAAATACCGACACACACACACTCCCGGGGACCCCCTGTAAATACCGACACACACACTCCCGGGGACCCCCTGTAAATACTGACACACACACTCCCGGGGACCCCCTGTAAATACCGACACACACACTCCCGGGGACCCCCTGTAAATACTGACACACACACTCCCGGGGACCCCCTGTAAATACCGACACACACACGCCCGGGGACCCCCTGTAAATACCGACACACACGCTCCCGGGGACCCCCTGTAAATACCGACACACACACACTCCCGGGGACCCCCTGTAAATACCGACACACACACACACACACTCCCGGGGACCCCCTGTAAATACCGACACACACACACTCCCGGGGACCCCCTGTAAATACCGACACACACACTCCCGGGGACCCCCTGTAAATACCGACACACACACACTCCCGGGGACCCCCTGTAAATACCGACACACACACACTCCCGGGGACCCCCTGTAAATACCGACACACACACACTCCCGGGGACCCCCTGTAAATACCGACACGCACACTCCCGGGGACCCCCTGTAAATACCGACACGCACACTCCCGGGGACCCCCTGTAAATACCGACACACACACTCCCGGGGACCCCCTGTAAATACCGACACACACACTCCCGGGGACATATGAACGGAAAAATTAGGAGCAGGAGTCGGCCATTCGGCCCCTCGAGCCTGCTCCGCCATTCAATAAGATCATGGCTGATCTTCGACCTCAAGTCCACTTTCCCGCCCGAACCCTCGATTCCCTTAATATCTAAAAACCTATCGATCTCAGCCTTGAATATACTCAACGACTGAGCCTCCACAGCCCTCTGGGGCAGAGAATCCCAAAGATTCACCACCCTCTGAGTGAAGAAATTCCTCCTCATCTCAGTCCTCAATGGCTGAGCCCTTATTCTTTCTGAAACTGCAGATGTCACTGGGGAGCTTGATATATTTATTGTATGTGCAGCATATTGCATTGAATTTACAGCACAGAAAGAGCCCATTGGGCCTCACTGCACCCTCCCAACCCTCTCCATCCCCCCCAACCCCATATCCTTCTATTCCCTTCTCCCTCATGTGTTTATCCAGCCTCCCCTTAATATATTGATACTATTCGCCTCAACCCCTCCCTGTGGCAGCGAGTTCCACACTCTGTTACCTCCTCCAGTCCCTACACCCCTCCCTATCTCTGTAACCTCCTCCAGCCCCTACACCCCTCCCTATCTCTATAATCTCCTCCAGTCTCTACACCCCTCCCTATCTCTGTAACCTCCTCCAGCCCCTACACCCCTCCCTATCTCTGTTACCTCCTCCAGTCCCTACACCCCTCCCTATCTCTGTAACCTCCTCCAGCCCCTACACCCCTCCGTATCTCTATAATCTCCTCCAGTCTCTACACCCCTCCCTATCTCTGTAACCTCCTCCAGCCCTTACACCCCTCCCTATCTCTATAATCTCCTCCAGTCCCTACACCCCTCCCTATCTCTATAATCTCCTCCAGTAGTACAACCCTACGAGATCTCTGCGCTCCTCCAATTCTAGTCTCGAGCATCACCCTGATTTCCATCGCTCCACCATCGGTGGCCGTGCCTTCAGCTGCCTGGGCCCCAAGCTCTGGAACTCCCTCCCGAAACCTCTCCGCCTCTCCGCCTCTCCTCTAAGACGCTCCTTAAAAACCAACCTGTTTGACCAAGTGCCTGTCCTAATATCTCCTTGTGTGGCTCGGTGTCAAATTTTGTTTTACTAAGCGCCTTGGGAGATGGAAGAGACAGCTGCATAAAGGCAAGTTATTGTATTGTGAAGAGATGGGTTATAAGAACATAAGAAATAGGAGCAGGAGTCGGCCATACGGTCCCTCGAGCCTGCTCCGCCATTTAATACGATCATGGCTGATCCGATCATGGACTCAGCTCCACTTCCCTGTCCGCCCCCTTATCCCCTTATTGGTTAAGAAACTGTCTATCTCTGTCTTAAATATATTCAATGTCCCAGCTTCCACAGCTCTCTGAGGCAACGAATTCCACAGATTTACAACCCTCTGAGAGAAGAAATTTCTCCTCGTCTCAGTTTTAAATAGGCAGCCCCTTATTCTAAGACCATGCCCCCTAGTTCTAGTCTCCCCCATCAGTGGATGGATCCTCTCTGCATCCACCTTGTCAAGCCCCCTCATAATCTTATACGCTTCGATATATCGCTAAAGATGTGAGCATAAATGGGAACGGCAGCACTGTGGTTATCTTACTGGACGGGTAATCCCGAGGTGTGGTCTAATGAAAGAGACACGTGAGCTCAAATGCCACCGTGGGAATTTAAATTCAATTCATTAAATAAATCTGGAACAAACAAAAAAACAAAAACAAATGAAGTACGTTTGGATTGTCGTAAAAACCCATCTGGTTCACGAATGTCCTGTTCGGGAAGGAAATCTGCTGCCCTTACCCGGTCTGGCCGACATGTGACTCCCGTCCCACAGCAATGCGGTTGACTCTTAACTGCCCCTCTGAGATGACTGCTTCACCACCACCTCGTCACGGGGCAATTAGGGATGGCCTTTTTGGCTAAGATCATGCGTAACTGACCTGACAGGGGAGTAACCATGACCCCAAAGTGGTTCTCCCTGGATCAGGAAGGTATATGCTTGCTTTTTTGGAAACAGGAGGTGGGTGGGGTGGCTTGACCCATCCACCTCCACGGAGGTGTGTGGGGGGCCTGACCCATCCACCTCCATGGCACGAACCTGGTATTGCAGTACTTCCAGGAATGGTGCTTGGGCTCTAGGCCTTTTGGCTAAGAGCATTGGCGCAGAGTGATCCTTGATGTGTGCAAGGTGACCTCTGGCGTTTGTGATTTGACAAAGAATTGGAAAGATTGGCTACGAATTAAAAAAAAAATTAGGGATGGGCAATAAATACTGGCGTTAACCAGCGACGCCCACATCCTGTGAACGAATTAAAAAAAATAAACAAACGGACAACTAATGTATGTTTATATCTAGCCAATAAAGCTCATCATCTCTTAATTGCTTGTCTATGGGAATGGGAGGAGGCCATTCAGCCCCTCGAGCTTGTTCCGTTCCGCCCTTCAATGCGATCATGGCTGATCTGTGAGCGAACTCCATACACCCGCCCTTGACCCATATACCTTTGGTTAACAAAAAGCTATTGATCTCCGATTTTTAAACTAAAATTAACAATTGGACCGGCCTCAACAGCTTGTTTGCGGATGAGAGTTCCTAACTTCACCCGCCCTTTGTGTGTAGAAGTGTTTCCTAATATCGCTCCTGAAAGGCTTGGCTCGAATTTTTAGCCTGTGCCCCCAAATTGATGATCTGGAAAGGGCCAATGGTTCTAGTTAGGCTTGTCTTGAACTCCCAGAAACATGGCAAATGCAATATAATGTGGTGAAATGTGAAGTTGTCCACTTTGGTCGTAAAAATAGAAAAGCAGACTATTTTAAAATGGTGAGAAATTGGGAAATGTTGGTGTTCAGAGGGACCTGGGTGTCCTTGTACACCAATCACTGAAAGTTAACAAGCAATTAGGAAAGCAAATGGTATAGAGACATAGAAACATAGAAAATAGGTGCAGGAGTAGACCATTGGGCCCTTCGAGACTGCACCACCATTCAACATGATCATGGCTGATCATGCAACTTCAGTACCCCATTCCTGCTTTCTCTCCATACCCCTTGATCCCTTTAGCCATAAGGGCCACATCTAACTCCCTTTTGAATATATCCAACGAACTGGCCTCAACAACTTTCTGTGGTAGAGAATTGCACAGGTTCACAATTCTCTGAGTGAAGAAGTTCCTCCTCATCTCAGTCCTAAATGGCTTACCCCTTATCCTTAGACTGTGATCCCTGGTTCTGGACTTCCCCAACATTGGGAACATTCTTCCTGCATCTAACCTGTCCAGTCCCGTCAGAATTTTATATGTTTCTATGAGATCCCCTCTCATTCTTCTAAATTCCAGTGAATATAAGCCCAGTCGATCCAGTATTTCTTCATATGTCATTCCCGGTATCCCGGGAATCAGTCTGGTGAACCTTCGTTGCACTCCCTCAATAGCAAGAATGTCCTTCCTCAGATTAGGAGACCAAAACTGAACACAATATTCAAGGTGTGGTCTCACCAAGGCTCTGTACAACTGCAGTAAGACCTCCCTGCTCCTATACTCAAATCCTCTTGCTATGAAGGCCAACATACTATTTGCCGCCTTCACTGCTTGCTGTACCTGCATGTCAACTTTCAGTGACTGATGTACCATGACACCCAGGTCTTGTTGCACCTCCCCTTTTCCTAATCTGCCGCCATTCAGATAATATTCTGCCTTCCTGTTTTTGCTCCCAAAGTGGATAACCTCACATTTATCCACATTATACTGCATCTGCCATGCATTTGCCCACTCACCTAACCTGTCCAAGTCACCCTGCAGCCTCTTAGCATCCTCCTCACAGCTCACACTGCCACCCAGCTTAGTGTCATCTGCAAACTTGGAGATATTACACTCAATTCCTTCATCCAAATCATTAATGTATATTGTAAATAGCTGGGGTCCCAGCACTGAACCCTGCGGCACCCCCACTAGTCACTGCCTGCCATTCTGGCCTTTATTACAAGAGGATTTGAGTAAAAGGGTAAAGATGTCTTACTGCGATTATATTGGGCCCTGGTGAGACCACAACTGGAGTATTATGTACAGTTTTGGTCTCCTTACCTAAGGAAGGATATACTTGCCATTGAGGGAGTGCAGCGAAGGTTCACCAGACTGATTCCTGGGATGGGGGGATTGTCCGATGAGGAGAGATTGAGCAGACTGGGCTGATATTCTCCAGAGTTTAGAAGAATGGGAGGTGACCTCATTGAAACATACAACATTCTGACAGGGCTCGACAGGGTAGATGCAGGGAGGGTGTTTCCCCCCGGGCTGGGGAGTCTAGAACCAGGGGTCTCACAGTCTCAGGATAAGGGGTCGGCCATTTAGGACTGAGATGAGGAGGAATTTCTTCACTCGGAGGGTGGTGAATCCTTGGGATTCTCTGACCCAGAGGGCTGTGGAGGCTCAGTCATTGAGTATATCCAAGGCTGAGATCGATAGTTTTTGGATATTGAGGGACCGGGCGGGAAAGTGGAGTTGAGGTCGAAGATCAGCCGTGATCTTATTGAATGGCGGAGCAGGCTTGAGGGGCCGAATGGCCGACTCCTCCTAATTCTTGTGTTCAAATTGGCTCTCTACTGTACACCATCTGCCAGAATCAATTTATTGAATGCTGTTGCTAGTTGTACATTGACTCCCATTCGCTGCATGGGGAAATAAGGGGGCATCATGGGAAAAAGACTTGCATTTATATAGCACCTTTCCCGTCCTCGGGACGACCCAAAGTGCTTCACAGCCAATTAAGCACTTTTGTGGAGTGCGGTCACTGTTGTATTGTGGGAAACGCGGCAGCCAATTTGCGCACAGCAAGCTCCCAAACACAGCAATGTGATAATGACCCAGATCATCTGTTTTAGTGATGTTGGTTGAGGGATAAATATTGGCCCCAGGACACCGGGGAGAACTCCCCCTGCTCTTCTTCCAATAGTGTCCCCGGGATCTTTTACATCCACCCGAGAGGGCAGACGGGGCCTCGGTTTAACGTCTCATCCGAAAGACGGCACCTCCGACAGTGCAGTGCTCCCTCAGTACTGCCCCTCCGACAGTGCGGTGCTCCCTCAGTACTGCCCCTCTGACAGCGCAGTACGGTGCTCCCTCAGTACCGCCCCTCTGACAGCGCAGTATGGCGCTCCCTCAGTACTGCCCCTCCGACAGCGCAGTGCGGCGCTCCCTCGCTACCGCCCCTCCGACAGCGCAGTACGGTGCTCCCTCAGTACTGCCCCTCCGACAGCGCAGTGCGGCGCTCCCTCGCTACCGCCCCTCCGACAGCGCAGTGCGGCGCTCCCTCGCTACCGCCCCTCCGACAGCGCAGTGCGGCGCTCTCTCGGTACCGCCCCTCCGACAGCGCAGTGCGGCGTTCCCTCGGTACCGCCCCTCTAACCATGTCGGATGGATTATGGGCACGGGTCTCTGGAGTGGGGTTCGAACCCATGACCTTCTGACTGAGGCGAGAGAGCGATGCAGCTACCCACTGGGCCACAGCGGACACCAGTGATGAAGTGGATATCGAGTTCAACATGTTTTCTCGGCCGGTGTTCATGCATTTTTTTACATTTGTGCAGTTTTTAAATCCATCTCTGTGGCAGAAGCATTGAGGGTCTTTATGGAAGAGATTCTTGCATGCTTCAAATTTGTTTCATCATTTGTCTGTGTCCCTCGTATTTTCTCTCGCTCACTGGGGAACAAAATCTAATCTATCGTCTCCAAGCTGCTGTCAATTATGGCCCGTCGAGATGAAGCATGTGCCTGTCGCTTTGCGGGATATTGCTTCATTTAGCCGAGCGTTGGAAACAGAGTAATGGTCCCTCTGCACTCCCCTTGCACCCCACCTTCCGTAACCAGGACCCCCCCCTCCTCCCCCCTGTGTGATTTTGGGAAGTCCCACAAATGTCCAGCACATGAACAGGCCATTCGACCCCACTGCTCTGTGCCAGTGTTTTCAGAGCATAAGAACATAAGAAATCGGAGCAGGAGTCGGCCATTCGGCCCCTCGAGCCTGCTCCGCCATTTAATACGATCATGGCTGATCCGATCATGGACTCAGCTCCACTTCCCTGCCCGTCCCCTTATCCCCTTATCATTTAAGAAACTGTCTATTTCTGTCTTAAATTTATTCAATGTCCCGGCTCCCACAGCTCTCTGAGGCAGCGAATTCCACAGATTTACAACCCTCAGAGAGAAGAAATTCCTCCTCATCTCAGTTTTAAATGGGCGGCCCCTTATTCTAAGATCATGCCCCCTAGTTCTAGTCTCCCCCATCAGTGGAAACATCCTCTCTGCATCCACCTTGTCGAGCCCCCTCATAATCTGATACGTTTCGATAAGATCACCTCTCATTCTTCTGAACTCCAATGAGTAGAGGCCCAACCTACTCAACCTTTCCTCATAAGTCAACCTCCTCATCCCCGGAATCAACCGAGTGAACCTTCTCTGAACTGCCTCCAAAGCAAGTATATCCTTTCGTAAATATGGAAACCAAAACTGCACGCAGTACTCCAGGTGTGGCCTCACCAATACCCTGTATAACTGTAGCAAGACTTCTTTTGGGGATGCTTTTATACTCCATCCCCTTTGCATTAAAGGCCAAGATTCCATTGGCCTTCCTGATCACTTGCTGTACCTGCATACTAACCTTTTGTGTTTCATGCACAAGTACCCCCAGGTCCCGCTGTACTGGAGCACACCAGCCCCCTCCCACCCCTCTCGATTTCCCCCCCCACCCCCCATCCCCATATCCTTCTATTCCTTTCTCCCTCATGTGTTTATCCAGCCTCCCCTTAAATGCATCAAAACTATTCCCCTCGACCCCTCCCTGTGGCAGCGAGTTCCACATTCTCACCGCTCTCTGGGTAAAGAAGTTTCTCCTGAATTCTCCATTGGGTTTATTCGTGACTGTCTCATATTGATGGCCTCGAGTTCTGGTCTTCCCCACAAGAGGAAACATCTTCGAACCCTTTCATCATCTAAAAGATCTCAATAACCATAACTGTGTTTTTCAGCTATGGCTCAGTGGGTAGCACTCCCTCTCGCTTCTGAGTCAGAAGGTTGTGGGTTCAAGTCCCACTCCAGGGTCCTGACCAGAAAAATCCAGGTTGACACTTCAGTGCAGTACTGAGGGAGCTCCCTCGGTACTGCCCCTCCGACAGCGCAGTGCGGCGCTCCCTCGGTACTGCCCCTCCGACAGTACGGCGCTCCCTCGGTACTGCCCCTCCGACAGCGCAGTGCGGCGCTCCCTCGGTACTGCCCCTCCGACAGCGCAGTGCGGCGCTCCCTCGGTACTGCCCCTCCGACAGCGCAGTGCGGCGCTCCCTCGGTACTGCCCCTCCGACAGCGCAGTGCGGCGCTCCCTCGGTACTGCCCCTCCGACAGCGCAGTGCGGCGCTCCCTCGGTACTGCCCCTCCGACAGCGCAGTGCGGC
>NC_092006.1:14943496-14977819 GCF_044704955.1 Pristiophorus japonicus | reverse complement strand
CCTCCTCCCTCCCTCTCTCTCCTCCGTCCCCCCTCCCTCTCTCTCCTCCTCCCTCCCTCTCTCTCCTCCTCCCTCCCTCTCTCTCCTCCTCCCTCCTCTCCTCCTCCCCCCTCCCTCTCCTCCTCCCCCCTCCCTCTCCTCCTCCCCCCCCCCCTCCTCTCCTCCCCCCCCTCTCTCTCCTCCTCCCCCACCCTCTCTCTCCTCCTCCCCCACCCTCTCTCTCCTCCTCCCCACCCTCTCTCTCCTCCTCCCCCACCCTCCCTCTCCTCCTCCCCCACCCTCCCTCTCCTCCTCCCCCACCCTCCCTCTCCTCCTCCCCCACCCTCCCTCTCCTCCTCCCCCACCCTCCCTCTCCTCCTCCCCCACCCTCCCTCTCCTCCTCCCCCACCCTCTCTCTCCTCCCTCTCTCCTGTTCCTGCCCTTGAAGACCATTCCACTGGGGCCTTGACTCCGGGACACCTGTTTGGTTGCAGAAGGAATTGAAGCTGGCTCTGTCTGCCCTGAAGCTGTGCAGCGAGGCAGGTTGGACAGGATCGCACGGGGGAAAGTCGGCCGTGATTCCCCGGTCATTGGGCCCTCCGGTGTGGCCTGTGTGGGGAACTGTGCCCCCATCGCACGCGGAGATTGACATTGGAAGGGATGGAACAGCCCGGTCGGTCTCTTTCCCCTCGTTGCTTGGCCCGGGTATCTTTAATAATTGGTTCCTGGGATGTGGGCGTCGCTGGCAAGGCCGGCATTTATTGCCCATCCCTAATTGCCCCTTGAGAAGGTGGTGGTGAGTCGCCTTCTTGAACCGCTGCAGTCCGTGTGGTGAAGGTGCTCCCACAGTGCTGTTAGGGAGGGAGTTCCAGGATTGTGACCCAGCGACGATGAAGGAACGGCCGATATATTTCCCAGTCGGGATGGTGTGTGTGACTGGGAGGGGAACGTGGAGGGGGTAGTGTTCCCATGCGCCTGCTGCCCTTGACCTTCTAGGCGGTGGAGGTCGCGGGTTTGGGAGGTGCTGCCGAAGAAGCCTTGGCGAGTTGCCGCGGTGCATCTTGTAGACGGTGCTCACTGCAGCCAGGGGGCGCCGGTGGTGGAGGGAGTGAGTGTTGAAGGTGGTGGGTAGCGTGGCCCATCGAGCGGGGCTGCTTTGTCCTGGATGGTGTCGAGCTTCTCGAGTGTTGTTGGAGCTGCAACTCATCCAGGCAAGTGGGGAGTGTTCCATCACACTCCTGACTTGTGCCTTGTAGATGGTGGAGAGGCTTTGGGGAGTCAGGAGGTGAGACACTCGCCGCAGAATACCCAGCCTCTGACCTGCTCTTGTGACCACAGTATTTATGTGGCTGGTCCAGTGAAGTTTCTGGTCAATGGTGACCCCCCAGGATGTTGATGGTGGGGGATTCGGCGATGGTAATGTCAAAGGGCGGTGGTTAGACTCTCGCTTGTTGGAGATGGTCATTGCCTGGCCCTTGTGGGGCACGAATATGGCTTAATAATAGTGTCAGGAGCCTGAATGTGAAGGCCCGAGATGCCAATTGCGGGTTGAGCCTTGAATCAGCTCCGCACATCAGGGTCAGAGGTCACGCAATGTCCACATGGCAAGCCGGATAGAACAAAAGAAACTTAGAATCTCTCCGCACAGGAGCAGGCCATCGGAGGGGCGGCGCTGAGGGAGCGCCGCACTGTCGGAGGGGCGGTACTGAGGGAGCGCCGCACTGTCGGAGGGGCAGTACTGAGGGAGTGCTGCACTGTCGGAGGGGCGGTACTGAGGGAGCGCCGCACTGTCGGAGGTGCCGTCTTTCGGATGAGACGTTAAACCGAGGCCCCGAGTGCCCTCTCGGGTGGATGTAAAAGATCCCGGGGCCACTATTGGAAGAAGAGCAGGGGGAGTTCTCCCCGGTGTCCTGGGGCCAATATTTATCCCTCAACCAACATCACTAAAACAGATGATCTGAGTCATTATCACATCGCTGTGTGTGGGAGCTTGCTGTGCGCAAATTGGCGTTTCCCACAATACAACAGTGACCACACTCCAAATAGTACTTCATTGGCTGTGAAGCGCTTTGGGGCGTCCGGTGGTCGTGAAAGGCGCTATATAAATGCAAGTCTTTTTTATCAAAACACCTCAGAATTTTGAACCCATCGATTAAATCTCCATCTTCACCGTCTGCTCTAAAGAGAACAATCCCAGCTTCTCCAGTCTCTCAATCTTCTGTGCATCTTCAAACGTTCGCTAATCTAATTGAAGCTTCCAGAAGGTTTGAATATTTTCTCTGTTATAATCTTTTATGGAATGTATTTGGGACTTTGAAATAAAACTGAACATTGATCCAATTGGACCGAGTTTATCTCCCTTGTCCCATTACACATTCTTTGGGATAATTGGTATCTTTAACTCTATGAATAATCAGGAGGGTCACACAGTCTCAGGATAAGGGCTCGGCTGTTTAGGACTGAGATGAGGAGGAATTTCTTCACTCAGAGGGTGGTGAATCTTTGGAATTCTCTGCCCCAGAGGGCTGTGGAGACTCAGTCGTTGAGTATATTCACTCCTGGCTGGCCTCCCACGTTCTACCCGATGTAAACTAGAGGTGATCCAAAACTCAGTTGCCCCGTGTCCTAACTCGCACCGAGTCCCGCTCACTCATCACCCCCTGTGCTCGCTGCCCCGTGTCCTAACTCGCACCGAGTCCCGCTCACCCATCACCCCCTGTGCTCGCTGCCCCGTGTCCTAACTCGCACCGAGTCCCGCTCACCCATCACCCCCTGTGCTCGCTGCCCCGTGTCCTAACTCTCACCGAGTCCCGCTCACCCATCACCCCCTGTGCTCGCTGCCCCGTGTCCCAACTCGCACCGAGTCCCGCTCACCCATCACCCCCTGTGCTCGCTGCCCCGTGTCCTAACTCTCACCGAGTCCCGCTCACCCATCACCCCCTGTGCTCGCTGCCCCGTGTCCTAACTCACACCGAGTCCCGCTCACCCATCACCCACTGTGCTCGCTACCCCCCATGTCCTAACTCGCACCGAGTCCCGCTCACCCATCACCCCCTGTGCTCGCTGCCCCGTGTCCTAACTCTCACCGAGTCCCGCTCACCCATCGCCCCCTGTGCTCGCCGACCTACATTGGCTTCCGTTTAAGTAACGCTTTGATTTCAAAATTCTCCATCCTTGATTACAAATCCCTTCATGGCCCTTGCCCCCCTCCCTATCTCTGTAACCTCCTCCAGCCCCTACACCACGCCCTATCTCTGTAACCTCCTCCAGCCCCTACACCCCTCCCTATCTCTGTAACCTCCTCCAGCCCCTACACCACGCTCTATCTCTGTAACCTCCTCCAGCCCCTACACCCCTCCCTATCTCTGTAACCTCCTCCAGCCCCTACACCTCTCCCTATCCCTGTAACCTCCTCCAGCCCCTACACCCCTCCCTATCTCTGTAACCTCCTCCAGCCCCTACACCCCTCCCTATCTCTGTAACCTCCTCCAGCCCCTACACCCCTCCCTATCTCTGTAACCTCCTCCAGCCCCTACACCCCTCCCTATCTCTGTAACCTCCTCCAGCCCCTACACCCCTCCCTATCTCTGTAACCTTCTCTAGCCCCCTACACCCCTCCAAGATAAGCACATAAGAAATAGGAGCAGGAGTGGGCCATTTGGCCCCTCGAGCCTGCTCTGCCATTCAATAAGATCACGGCTGATCTGACCTTGGCCACTTTCCCTGTCCACTCCCCATAACCCTTGACTCCCCTGTACTTCAAAAATCTGTTCAGCTCCGCCTTAAATATGTTCAATGTCCCAGCCTCAAACTCTGTGCTCCTCTTGCCCATCCCCCGGTTCCCATCGCTCCACCATCGGTGGCCGTGCCTTCAGCTGCCTGGGCCCCAAGCTCTGGAACTCCTTCCCTAAACCTCTCCGCCTCTCTCTCCTCCTTTTTTAAGGCGCTCCTTAAAACCGACCTCTTTCTCCCGTTATTTCTTGTTATGCGGCTCGATGTCAAATTTATCTCTCAACACTTCTGTGCACTACACGAAAGGCCACGATATCAATACCAGTTGTTGTATATGCAAGGCTGAGGTCGCTAGATTTTTGGAGTCGAATGGAATCGAGAGATCGGGCGGGCAACGGGAATTGAGGTCGAAGGTCAGCCATGATCTCATTGAATGGCGGAGCAGGCTCGAGGGGCCGAATGGCCGACTCCTGCTAATTCTTATCAGCCCCTGTCCCCCCTCCCCGACAGTCCTGAAAACCGTTGCAACCCCTCGCTTAATCCCACCCCCCCCCCCCCCCCCCCAAGGCCAAATGCCTCGAAGTTTTTCCAGATGGGGTTGGTGTAACTCTCCGTGGGTTGAGAATAATAGGTTGCCGCAATGTTGTGCAGCCTGCCCACAGACTGAATGGACTTGCTGGGAAGGCTGTGCAAAGAATCTCCCCTGGAGGCAGTGGTGAAATTGTTGGCTGATACAGGGGAAGGGTAACGTTCCTGTCTGGGCCAATCAGCTGGCTCGCCCGGTTCCTGGCCAACCTTCCCTCTGCAGTTGGTGCGTGAGCGGCGAGGCGAACGGATGCAGTTATTAACCCATTCTGCCAACGCTGCCGTTAACCTACGGCTGAACCGCGGCTGAGTGGGCAGCGCCCTCGCCCCTCGGTCAGGTGGTTTGCGGGTTGGAGTGCCGCTCCCGAGACTTGAGCGCCCAAATCTCGGCTGACGCTCCCGGTGAAGGACCGCGGGAGTGCCGCGCTGCAGCGCTCCCTCGGTGCTGCCCCTCCGACAGTGCGGCACTCCCTCAGTACTGCCCCTCCGACAGTGCGGCACTCCCTCAGTACTGCCCCTCCGACAGTGCGGCGCTCCCTCAGTACTGCCCCTCCGACAGTGCGGCGCTCCCTCAGCACTGCCCCTCCGACAGTGCGGCGCTCCCTCAGTACTGCCCCTCCGACAGTGCGGCGCTCCCTCAGTACTGCCCCTCCGACAGTGCGGCGCTCCCTCAGTACTGCCCCTCCGACAGTGCGGCGCTCCCTCAGTACTGCCCCTCCGACAGTGCGGCGCTCCCTCAGTACTGCCCCTCCGACAGTGCGGCGCTCCCTCAGTACTGCCCCTCCGACAGTGCGGCGCTCCCTCAGTACTGCCCCTCCGACAGTGCGGCGCTCCCTCAGTACTGCCCCTCCGACAGCGCGGCGCTCCCTCAGTACTGCCCCTCCGACAGTGCGGCACTCCCTCAGTACTGCCCCTCCGACAGCGCGGCGCTCCCTCAGTACTGCCCCTCCGACAGTGCGGCGCTCCCTCAGTACCGCCCCTCCGACAGTGCGGCACTCCCTCAGTACCGCCCCTCCGACAGTGCGGCGCTCCCTCAGTACCGCCCCTCCGACAGTGCGGCACTCCCTCAGTACCGCCCCTCCGACAGTGCGGCGCTCCCTCAGTACTGCCCCTCCGACAGTGCGGCGCTCCCTCAGTACTGCCCCTCCGACAGTGCGGCGCTCCCTCAGTATTGCCCCTCCGACAGTGCGGCGCTCCCTCAGTACTGCCCCTCCGACAGTGCGGCACTCCCTCGGCACCGCCCCCCTCCGAATTTCGGGGATCCGTGAACCTGCACTCTTAAGTTCCTCGACACCAATGCAGCCTATCCAATCTTTCGGTGATGTTTGCAGGGGGGCGGGGGGGAGGGGGAAGGGGAAGTGAGGGATCTGGAGCCAGGGAGCCTGGATGAGGTACAGACGGCGCCCTGCTCGCATCGAGTGGCGGAATGGGCTGGAGGGGGCTTCAACGCCTCCCCCCCCCCCCCACCCACTGTTTGTTTTGTGTATCTCGGAGTCCCAGGTCTGTGTGGCAGCTTGCCAGCTTATGGGGAACGCACTTTGGAACGGGTCAGCTGCAAGAAGCAGGAACTGCCTCCAGCTGCAAACTAAGCCAGCCAGAATTATTACTGGTTTCGCTTGTCAGGGGCGATTAGATCTGGGAATTAAAGAAGGGGAGTAAAAGTCATATCGAGGGAGCCGAGGAATTTCGAACTCCAGGCTATGATTCGAGTCGAGCTGCTCACGTTGCCGAAATAACCAAAAAGGATATAAAGGCGCTGGGCAACGTGCGAGAAAGATTTCCAAGGCTCATGCCTGTTGGTAGGGGGTTGCTACAGAGAACGCTCTTTCATAGAAACACAGAAAATAGGTGCAGGAGTAGGCCATTCGGCCCTTCGAGCCTGCACCGCCATTCAATAAGATCATGGCTGATCATGCAACTTCAGTACCCCATTCCTGCTTTCTCTCCATACCCCTTGATCCCTTTAGCCGTAAGGGCCACCTCTAACTCCCTTTTGAATATATCCAACGAACTGGCCTCAACAACTTTCTGTGGTAGAGAATTCCACAGGTTCACAATTCTCTGAGTGAAGAAGTTTCTCCTCATCTCGGTCCTAAATGGCTTACCTCTTATCCTTAGACTGTGTGACCCCTGGTTCTGGACTTCCCCAACACCGGGAACATTCTTCCTGAATCTGACTTGTCCAATCCCGTCGGAATTTTATATGTTTCTATGAGATCCCCTCTCATTCTTCTAAATTCCAGTGAATATAAGCCCAGTCGATCCAGTATTTCTTCATATGTCAGTCCTGCCATCCCGGGAATCAGTCTGGTGAACCTTCGCTGGACTCCCTCAATAGCAAGAATGTCCTTCCTCAGATTAGGAGACAAAACTATACACAATATTCAAGGTGTGGCCTCACCAAGGCCCTGTATAACTGCAGTAAGACCTCCCTGCTCCTATACTCAAATTCTCTCGCTATGAAGGCCAACATGCCATTTGCCTTCTTCACCGCCTGCTGTACCTGCATGCCAACTTTCAATGACTGATGTACCATGACACCCAGGTCTCGTTGCACCTCCCCTTTTCCTAATCTGTCATCATTCAGATAATCTGCCTTCCTGTTTTTGTCCCCAAAGTGGATAACCTCACATTTATCCACATTATACTGCATCTGCCATGCATTTGCCCACTCACCTAACCTGTCCAAGTCACCCTGCAGCCTCCTAGCATCCTCCTCACAGCTCACACCACCACCCATCTTAGTGTCATCTGCAAACTTGGAGATATTACATTCAATTCCTTCATCTAAATCATTAATGTATATTGTAAAAGTGTTCGAAGATCAGACCCCCAAATCTGCCAGCAAGCTCATGGTCTACCATCATCATCATCGGCAGTCCCTCGGAATCGAGGAAGACTTGCTTCCACTCTAAAAGTGAGTACTTAGGTGACTGAACAGTCCAATACGAGAGCCACAGTCACTGTCACAGGTGGGACAGTCAGTGGTTGAGGGAAGGGGAGGGTGGGACTGGTTTGCCGCACGCTCCTTCCGCTGCCTGCGCTTGGTTTCTGCACGCTCTCGGCGACGAGACTCGAGGTGCTCAGCGCCCTCCCGGATGCACTTAGGGCGGACTGGTCTTTGGCCCAGGGACTACCAGGTGTCGGTGGGGATGTTGCACTTTATCAGGGAGGCTTTGAGGGTGTCCCTGTAACGTTTCCTCTGCCCACCTTTGGCATCGTTTGCCGTGAAGGAGTTCCGAGTAGAGCGCTTGCTTTGGGAGTCTCGTGCGGACAATGTGGCCCTGCCCAGCGGAGCTGGTCGAGTGTGGTCAGTGCTTCGATGCTGGGGATGTTGGCCTGGTCGAGGACGCTAACGTTGGTGCGTCTGTCCTCCCAGGGGATTTGTAGGATCTTGCGGAGACATCGTTGGTGGGTATTTCGCCAGCGACTTGAGGTGCCTGCTGTACATGGTCCACGTCTCTGAGCCATTCACCCGAGAGGGCAGATGGGGCCTCGGTTTAACGTGTCATCCGAAACACGGCCCCTCCGACAGTGCGGCGCTCCCTCAGCACCGCCCCTCCGACAGCGCAGTGCGGCGCTCCCTCAGCACCGCCCCTCCGACAGCGCAGTGCGGCGCTCCCTCAGCACCGCCCCTCCGACAGCGCAGTGCGGCGCTCCCTCAGTACCGCCCCTCCGACAGCGCAGTGCGGCGCTCCCTCAGCACCGCCCCTCCGACAGCGCAGTATGGCACTGCTAGCCTCGGCCCGGAATTTTGTGCTGGAGTCCCTGAAGTGGGGGCTGGAGCCCACGACCTTGCGACTCCGAGGCGCGCGCGAGCGAACGAGCGTGACCACCCTCTGCGTCAAGTCGAGACTTAATTCGGGGTACGATTACCCGGGCAGAGAGACACACGAGAGGGAGACGAACCTTATGGTGTACAGGATAGAGGAGGAGGTCGGTGGTGGGGGGGCCAAGGTTGTGTGTGTGTTATGTTCCTGTCGACAGACGTTCCAGCGTTCCTATGTCTCCGGCTTGAACACCGACACTCCCCATCGAATCTCCCGGGGAGAGTTGACCTCCAGTTGAGTTTTGAATTGTATCCTGCCAAATCCTGGAAAAGTGGTACTGAGACGATAAAAGCTGGAAATTGCAAGGAGGCCTGTTATTAATCTCTGGCACTCGGGGCTCCCTCGCCGGGGAAGGGAATCACTCTGGCTGTCGAACGGACGAGGTGCAATTTAATTCTCTTCACTTCTGGCCTCCAGGGAGCTCAAGGCGGCTTAGAGAACCCCTGCAGCTATCCAGCGATAGGCCGGACCGGGCCAGGTGTTTCCTAGTGTGGCTACACTGCTAAATCCATTTAATCTCCCTGACCCCTCCCCTCCCGCCTTCCTTCCCCCTCCTCCCTCAACCCATTTCACCCGAGGCGAGAGTGGGGAGGGCAGGAGCGGAGCGGGGGTGGAGTTAAAGTTCCCGACAATTTCTGGAAATGGAGCCTCAAAAGCTGTGCTGAAATCCAAGACAGTCAGTCTTGCATTGATATAGCGCCTTTTCACGACCACCGGACGTCCTAAAGCGCTTTTGGAAGCGCGGTCACTGTTGTATTGTGGGCAACGCAGCAGCCGATTTGTGCACAGCAAGCTCCCACACACAGCCAATGTGATAATGACCCAGATCATCTGTTTTAATGATGTTGGTTGAGGGATAAATATTGGCCCCAGGACACCGGGGAGAACTCCCCCTGCTCTTCTTCCAATAGTGGCCCGGGATCTTTTGCATCCACCCCGAGAGGGCAGACGGGGCCTCGGTTTAACGTCTCATCTGGAAGACAGCACCTCTGACAGTGCGGCACTCCCTCAGTACTGCCCCTCCGACAGTGCGGCGCTCCCTCAGTACTGCTCCTCCGACAGTGCGGCTCTCCGACAGTGCGGCGCTCCCTCAGTACCGCCCCTCCGACAGTGCGGCGCTCCCTCAGTACCGCCCCTCCGACAGTGCGGCGCTCCCTCAGTACCGCCCCTCCGACAGTGCGGCGCTCCCTCAGTACCGCCCCTCCGACAGTGCGGCGCTCCCTCAGTACCGCCCCTCCGACAGTGCGGCGCTCCCTCAGTACCGCCCCTCCGACAGTGCGGCGCTCCCTCAGCACCGCCCCTCCGACAGTGCGGCGCTCCCTCAGCACCGCCCCTCCGACAGTGCGGCGCTCCCTCAGTACCGCCCCTCCGACAGTGCGGCGCTCCCTCAGTACCGCCCCTCCGACAGTGCGGCGCTCCCTCAGCACCGCCCCTCCGACAGTGCGGCGCTCCCTCAGTACCGCCCCTCCGACAGTGCGGCGCTCCCTCAGTACCGCCCCTCCGACAGTGCGGCGCTCCCTCAGTACCGCCCCTCCGACAGTGCGGCGCTCCCTCAGTACCGCCCCTCCGACAGTGCGGCGCTCCCTCAGTACCGCCCCTCCGACAGTGCGGCGCTCCCTCAGCACCGTCCCTCCGACAGCGCAGTATGGCGCTCCCTCAGCACTGGGAGTGTCGGCCTGGATTTTGTGCTCGATCGCCTGGAGTGGGACCCGAACCCACGACCTTCTGACTCCGAGGCGAGAGAGAGAGAGCGCGACCCACTGGCCCTGACCTTCCAGGTTGTACCAGCTTCCAAGGGGGCTGCGAATCAGGAGTGAACGACCCCACAAGAGTTGAAAGGGCAAAGTTGAAGGAAGGCAATTGGCTGAGCCAAGTTGCACACACAACCAGTTCTCCCAACACGTCCCAACTTGCCAGATTCCTGTCTTGAGTGATCAGTGCCTGTAATTCAATCTTATCATGTCTCCGCAATATAGACTTTAGTCCTCGCACACAAGCCACAGGATCTCCAAAACCTGCTTCGAACCCTGATGATGTTTGGTTTCTGCAGTTGCTCCCATCGAATTTTGAGAGAGTCCCTTGTATCCCATCGAGTGTGCGGCACAGATAGAGTGCATGGGGTCCCACCGCTCCGTGCCCCCTCCCACCCCTCTCCATCTCACCCCATCCCCATATCCTTCTATTCCTTCCTCCCTCATGTGTTTGTCCAGCCTCCCCTTAAACACATCGATACTATTCCCCTCGACCCCTCCCTGTGGCAGCGAGTTCCACATTCTCACCGCTCTCTGGGTAAAGAAGTTTCTCCTGAATTCCCCATTGGGTTTATCAGTGACGGTCTGATATTGATGTTCTGGTCTCCCCTACAAGTGGAAACATTTTCTCTACCCGATCGAATCCCTTCATAAGGCCTCTACGACAATAATTCCATAAGGAAGTGGAGCTGAGTCCATGATCAGATCAGCCAGGATCGTATTAAATGGCGGAGCAGGCTCGAGGGGCCGAATGGCCGACTCCTGCTCCTATTTCTGATGTTCTTCTCCCCACTCTCTCTCTTCCACCCCCCCCTACCCTTCTCCCCACTCTCTCTCTCTTCCCCCCCCCCACCCTTCTCCCCACGCTCTCTTCCCCCCTCTCTCCCCACTCTCTTCACCCCACCCCTTCTCTCTCTCGCGCGCTCTCTCTCTCTCTCTCGCGCGCATTCTCTCTCTCGCACGTTCTCTCTCTCGCGCTCTCTCTCTCTCGCGTGCGCTCTCTCTCTCTCGCGTGCGTTCTCTCTCTCTCGCGCATTCTCTCTCTCTCGCGTGCGTTCTCTCTCTCTCGCGCTCTCTCTCTCTCTCGCGCTCTCTCTCTCTCGCGCTCTCTCTCTCTCGCGCCCGTTCTCTCTCTCGCGCCCGTTCTCTCTCTCGCGCCCGTTCTCTCTCTCGCGCCCGTTCTCTCTCTCGCGCCCGTTCTCTCTCTCGCGCCCGTTCTCTCTCTCGCGCCCGTTCTCTCTCTCGCGCCCGTTCTCTCTCTCGCGCCCGTTCTCTCTCTCGCGCCCGTTCTCTCTCTCGCGTTCTCTCTCGCTCTCGCTCTCTCTCGCTCTCGCGCTCTCTCTCTCTCGCTCGCGCGCTCTCTCTCTCTCTCGCTCGCGCTCTCTCTCTCTCTCTCTCTCGCGCTCTCTCTCGCGCTCGCTCTCTCTTTCCCCCCTCCCCACTCAAGGGTTATGGGGGGCGGGCGGGGAAGTGGAGCCGAGTCCATGATCGGATCAGCCATGATCTTATTGTATGGCGGAGCAGGCTCGAGGGGCCGAATGGCCGACTCCTGCTCCTATTTCTTGTGTATTGAGAGGGCACAGATGTCAAGATGATTAAGATATCTTGTACCGATGGCCCTCGAGCTCTGGCGGAGAGACATGCAGTGATGCCGCAAGAGTTGAATAGTGCCACTGCTCTGACCTGATAAAGGGCGAATTGGGCTGAGGTACTTGAGAGGTGGGGAAGGGGATATGGTTTGGCAGAGAAAGACGATGTTTAACGTGGGAGAGTCTGTGCCCAGAACAGCCGTCACCCAATGCCTTGCTCTCTTCACTTCCAGTGGGTTATTTTAGGGGCGCAGTCAGTGCTCGTGTGTCGTCAGTTATTTTATGCAGAGTGAGATCCCACAAGCAGCCTTGAAACATCTTAGCGGTTCATTGATGGGTGATTCTCATTTAGCGGTGATGATGGATAATTATTGGCCAGGACACCGGGGGGAACTCCCTTCCTCAAGCCCCACTCGAGAGCCTATAATCCAGGCCCATACTCCCAGCCTCAGTACTGAGGGAGTGCCACACTTTCGGAGGGGCAGTACTGAGGGAGCGCCGCACTGTCGGAGGGGCGGTACTGAGGGAGTGCCGCACTGTCGGAGGGGCAGTACTGAGGGAGCGCCGCACTGTCGGAGGGGCAGTACTGAGGGAGCGCCGCACTGTCGGAGGGGCGGTACTGAGGGAGCGCCGCACTGTCGGAGGGGCGGTGCTGAGGGAGCGCCGCTCTGTCGGAGGGGCGGTACTGAGGGAGCGCCGCACTGTCGGAGGGGCGGTACCGAGGGAGCGCCGCACTGTCGGAGGGGCAGTACTGAGGGAGCGCCGCACTGTCGGAGGGGCGGTACTGAGGGAGCGCCGCACTGTCGGAGGGGCGGTACTGAGGGAGCGCCGCTCTGTCGGAGGGGCGGTACTGAGGGAGCGCCGCACTGTCGGAGGGGCGGTACTGAGGGAGCGCCGTACTGTCGGAGGGGCCGTCTTTCGGATGAGACGTTAAACTGAGGCCCCGTCTGCCACTTCAGCAGGAGTGTTGCCCACTGAGCCAAGGCTGACATTTAGTTAGCAACGGCCTCAATTTTGACGCGAATCTGTTTTGCCTCACTGACGGCCCCTGGATGTATTAGTCAATCTTTGCCTTTGTGTTCCACAGCCGTACCCCATGAAGACAAGAAGGACAAATGTCTGCGACTGAGGGTATCTGTTTGCTGCACCACAAGTGAGTAACCTACTCAGTCCCCGCCTCAAACTCTGTTCCCTATCCCTCAACTCCATCCCTCTCCCCAACTCCTGTCTGAGGCTGAACCAGACTGTCCACAACCTCGGTGTCATACCTGACCCTGAAATGAGCTTCCGACCACATATTCGCAGCATAACTAAACCCGCCCATTTCCACCTCCGTAACATCGCCCGTCTCCACCCCTGCCTCAGCTCATCCGCTGCTGAAGCCCTCATCCGTGCCTCTGTTACCTCCAGACTTGACTATTCCAACGCACTCCTGGCCAGCCTCCCACATTCTACCCCACGTAAACTAGAGGTGATCCAAAACTCGGCTGCTCCCGTGTCCTAACTCGCACCGAGTCCCACTCACCCATCACCTCCTGTGCTCGCTGCCCCGTGTCTCTAACTCACACCCAGTCCCACTCACCCATCACCCCCTGTGCTCGCTGCCCCGTGTCCTAACTCGCACCGAGTCCCACTCACCCATCACCCCCTGTGCTCACTGCCCCGTGTCCTAACTCTCACCGAGTCCCGCTCAACCATCACCCGCTGTGCTCCCTGCCCCGTGTCCTAACTCGCACCGAGTCCCGCTCACCCATCACCCGCTGTGCTCCCTGCCCCGTGTCCTAACTCGCACCGAGTCCCGCTCACCCATCACCCCCTGTGCTCGCTGCCCCCGTGTCCTAACTCGCCCCGAGTCCCGCTCACCCATCACCCCCTGTGCTCGCTGCCCCCGTGTCCTAACTCGCCCCGAGTCCCGCTCACCCATCACCCCCTGTGCTCGCTGACCTACATTGGCTCCCGGTTAAGCAGCACCTCGATTTCAAAATTCTCATCCGTATTTTTTAATCCATCAATGGCCCTCGCGCCCTCTCTATCTCTCTATATCTGTAACCTCCTCCTTGAGATCTCTGCGCTCCTCTAATTCTGCCCTCCTGAGCATCCCTGATTGTAATCGTTCCACCATTGTTGGCCGTGCCTTCAGCTGCCTGGGCCCCAAGCTCTGGAACTCTCTACCTGTCCTGGGAGTGTTTGATGAGACAGTGTAGAGGGAGCTTTACTCTGTATCTAACCCCGTGCTATACCTGCCCTGGAAGTGTTTGATGGGACAGTGTAGAGGGAGCTTTACTCTGTATCTAACCCCGTGCTATACCTGCCCTGGAAGTGTTTGATGGGACAGTGTAGAGGGAGCTTTACTCTGTATCTAATCCTGTGCTGTACCTGCCCTGGGTGTGTTTGATGGGACAGTGTAGAGGGAGCTTTACTCTGTATCTAATCCCCTGTACCTGCCCTGGGAGTGTTTGATGGGACAGTGTAGAGGGAGCTTTACTCTGTATCTAACCCCGTGCTGTACCTGCCCCTGGGAGTGTTTGATGGGACAGTGTAGAGGGAGCTTTACTCTGTATCTAACCCCGTGCTGTACCTGCCCTGGGAGTGTTTGATGGGACAGCGTAGATGGAGCTTTACTCTGTATCTAACCCCGTGCTGTACCTGCCCCTGGGAGTGTTTGATGGGACAGTGTAGAGGGAGCTTTACTCTGTATCTAACCCCATGCTGTACCTGCCTGGGAGTGTTTGATGGGACAGTGTAGAGGGAGCTTTACTCTGTATCTAACCCCATGCTGTACCTGCCTGGGAGTGTTTGATGGGACAGTGTAGAGGGAGCTTTACTCTGTATCTAACCCCATGCTGTACCTGCCTGGGAGTGTTTGATGGGACAGTGTAGAGGGAGCTTTACTCTGTATCTAACCCCGTGCTGTACCTGCCCTGGGAGTGTGTGATGCTGAAAAGGGCGGTGATTGATGTCCGTGAATTCAGCGAGCGGTGAAATAAGAAGCAGTGGGGATGACAAAATTCTGCCGTATCTCCCTGAGCCCAGAACGTGGGCTGTGAATTAAATAGAAGCGTTATTAACTTGTTTGTGAACATCTGCATCAGTCATTTGATGTGTGGCTGGAAGCTGCTCCCTCCATGTGTGTGCATGTGTCTGTTCTTCGACTGAACATCTTGGCTTGCAACAAGGCGCCCAGAGTAGGACATTAAAGATAGATTGGTTGGTTACGTTTTGGATTGCCGCTGAACATTAGCTTCTGGCTGTAGAGCATGCTTTGCATAAATGCTCCTTCAAATGGCAATATTAGTCTTCAGTACTGAACACTTGGTATAACTGGAATGGTGTGTGTGACAGAGAGAATGTGTGTGTGTACATGCCTCGGTTTAACGTCTCATCTCAAAGACGGCCATTCCCTCAGTACCGCCCCTCCGACAGCGCAGTGCGGCGCTCCCTCTGTACTGCCCCTCCGACAGTGCGGCGCTCCCTCAGTACCGCCCCTCCGACAGCGCAGTGCGGCGCTCCCTCAGTACTGCCCCTCCGACAGTGCGGCGCTCCCTCAGTACCGCCCCTCCGACAGCGCAGTGCGGCGCTCCCTCAGTACTGCCCCTCCGACAGTGCGGCGCTCCCTCAGTACTGACCCTGCGACAGTGCGGCGCTCCCTCAGTACTGCCCCTCCGACAGTACGGCGCTCCCTCAGTACTGCCCCTCCGACAGTGCGGCGCTCCCTCAGTACTGCCCCTCTGACAGTGCGGTGCTCCCTCAGTACTGCCCCTCCGACAGTGCGGCGCTCCCTCAGTACTGCCCCTCCGACAGTGCAACGCTCCCTCAGTACTGCCCCTCCGACAGTGCAACGCTCCCTCAGTACTGCCCCTCCGACAGTGCGGCGCTCCCTCAGTACTGCCCCTCTGACAGTGCGGTGCTCCCTCAGTAACTGCCCCTCTGACAGTGCGGCGCTCCCTCAGTACTGCCTCTCCGACAGTGCAACGCTCCCTCAGTACTGCCCCTCCGACAGTGCGGCGCTCCCTCAGTACTGCCCCTC
Organism: Pristiophorus japonicus; assembly: GCF_044704955.1. NCBI lineage: Eukaryota > Metazoa > Chordata > Chondrichthyes > Pristiophoridae > Pristiophorus > Pristiophorus japonicus. The sequence goes on along the minus strand of NC_092006.1, from coordinate 14,962,326 downwards.
CGACAGTGCAACGCTACCTCAGTACTGCCCCACTGACAGTGCAACGCTCCCTCAGTACTGCCCCTCCGACAGTACGGCGCTCCCTCAGTACTGCCCCTCCGACAGTACGGCGCTCCCTCAGTACTGCCCCTCCGACAGTGCAACGCTCCCTCAGTACTGCCCCTCCGACAGTACGGCGCTCCCTCAGTACTGCCCCTCCGACAGTACGGCGCTCCCTCAGTACTGCCCCTCCGACAGTGCAACGCTCCCTCAGTACTGCCCCTCTGACAGTGCGGCGCTCCCTCAGTACTGCACTGGGAGTGTCGGCCTTGATTTTGTGCTCAAGTCCCCGGAGTGGGACTCGAACCCACGACGTTCCGACCAGGAGGCGAGTGTGCTGACCAGGTCGACACCGTGGTCAGCGACGGTCAGATTTCCTGGACTGGGAGGGAGTTGGGCGCGAGAGAAATCTCGCCGGACCGCACGGGCTGCGATTTCGACTCGCCGGCCTCACTCGCACGTTGGATGTCGGGACCCTTGCCCAATCCCCCAGCAGGAATCGCGCAGTCAGTGGAGCGGCGGCCGGCCGCCATCTTGGCACTGAGGCAAACGGGGTCGGGGGAGGGGGAGCGGGGGAAGCCAGGGGCAGCGGTGATACCGAGCTGGGCCAAGTGTGTGCAAAATGAGTCCTTGGGTGGCTGAACAGCCCAATACGAGAGCCACAGTCCCTGTCACAGGTGGGACAGACAGTGGTTGAGGGAAGGGGAGGGTGGGACTGGTTTGCCGCACGCTCCTTCCGCTGCCTGTGCTTGGTTTCTGCACGCTCTCGGCGACGAGACTCGAGGTGCTCAGCGCCCTCCCGGATGCACTTCCTCCACTTAGGGCGGACTGGTCTTTGGGTCCAGGGACTCCCAGGTGTCGGTGGGGATGTTGCACTTTATCAGGGAGGCTTTGAGGGTGGTCCCTTGTAACGTTTCCTCTGCCCACCTTTGGCTCGCTTGCCATGAATATGTGTTTTTGTTTTAACACTGCTTTTCTTATTTATAGCTTTGAAACCAACGACAGAGTCTTCATGGTCACAAGCGAATGAGAGAATACAGCAAGGTATGTTTCGGAATATCGCTGTCCTATAAATCTCGTTGGGAGCTTTTGTCGTCGGCCCCAAAGACTCGACCCACAAGTTGCGATGGAATCCTCTTCCATATGTTCGCACCACAATCTTAGAAACATAGAAAATAGTTGCAGGAGTAGGCCATTGGGCTCTTCGAGCCTGCACCACCATTCAATAAGATCATGGCTGATCATGCAACTTGAGAATCCCATTCCTGCTTTCTCTCCATACCCCTTGATCCCTTTAGCCGTAAGGGCCACATCTAACTCCCTTTTGAATATATTTAACGAACTGGCCTCAACAACTTTCTGTGGTAGAGAATTCCACAGGTTCACAATTCTCTGAGTGAAGAAGTTTCTCCTCATCTCGGTCCTAAATGGCTTACCCCTTATCCTTAGACTGTGTGACCCCTGGTTCTGGACTTCCCCAACATCGGGAACATTCTTCCTGCATCTAACCTGTCCAATCCCGTCAGAATTTTATATGTTTCTATGAGGTCCCCTCTCATTCTTCTAAACTCCAGTGAATATAAGCCCAGTCGATTCAGTCTTTCTTCATATGTCAGCCCTGCCATCCCGGGAATCAGTCTGGTGAACCTTCGCTGCACTCCCTCAATAGCAAGAATGTCCTTCCTCAGATTAGGAGACCAAAACTGCACACAGTACTCAAGGTGTGGCCTCACCAAGGCCCTGTACAACTGCAGTAAGACCTCCCTGCTCCTATACTCAAATCCTCTTGCTATGAAGGCCAACATGTCATTTGCCGCCTTCACCGCCTGCTGTACCTGCATGCCAACTTTCAATAACACCCAGGTCTCGTTGCACCTCCCCTTTTCCTAATCTGTCACCATTTAGATGATAATCCCCCCAACCCTCAAAGCCGACATCGTCTGAAGCGTCATTTGGTCAACCCCTCTCTTCCCGAATCACTGCTTCTTCTGGAGTCTGCGATCTCCGACCTTGTTGGTGGCTGTGCCTTCAGCTGCCTAGGCCCCAAGCTCTGGAATTCCCTCCCTAAACCTCTCCGCCTCTCCTCCTTTTATAGCGCTCCTTAAAACCTCCCTCTTTGACCAAGCTTTTGATCGCCTGTCCCCCATATCCTCCTCAATTTGTTTTTTTAGTCATTCCTGGGATGTGGGCGTCGTTGGCCAGGCCCAGCATTTATTGCCCGTCCCTAATTGCCCCTGGAGAAGGTGGTGGTGAGCCGCCTTCTTGAACCGCTGCAGTCCGTGTGGTGAAGGTGCTCCCACAGTGCTGTTCGGGAGGGAGTTCCAGGATTGTGACCCAGCGACGATGAAGGAACGGCCGATATATTTCCGAGTCGGGATGGTGTGTGACTGGGAGGGGAACGTGGAGGGGGTGGTGTTCCCATGCGCCTGCTGCCCTTGTCCTTCTAGGCGGTGGAGGTCGCGGGTTTGGGAGGTGCTGCCGAAGAAGCCTTGGCGAGTTGCCGCGGTGCATCTTGTAGACGGTGCACACTGCAGCCACGGTGCGCCGGTGGTGGAGGGAGTGAGTGTTGAAGGTGGTGGGTAGCGTGCCGATCGAGCGGCCTGGATGGTGTCGAGCTTCTCGAGTGTTGTTGGAGCTGCAACTCATCCAGGCAAGTGGGGAGTGTTCCATCACACTCCTGACTTGTGCCTTGTAGATGGTGGAAAGGCTTTGGGGAGTCAGGAGGTGAGACACTCCCCGTAGAATACCCAGCCTCTGACCCGCTGGTCCAGTGAAGTTTCTGGTCAATGGTGACCCTGGGATACTGATGGTGGGGGATACAGATGGTAACTGTTATGTAGGTCATCATCATAGACAGTCCCTTGAAAGTCAGCATGGATTTATGAAAGGGAAATCATGCTTGACACATCTTCTAGAATTTTTTTGAGGATGTAACTAGTCGAGTGGACAAGGGAGAACCAGTGGATGTGGTGTATTTGGACTTTCAATAGGCTTTTGACAAGGGCCCACACAAGAGATTGGTGTGCAAAATTAAAGCACATGGTATTGGGGGTAATGTACTGACGTGGATAGAGAACTGGTTGGCAGACAGGAAGCAGAGAGTCGGGATAAACAGGTCCTTTTCAGAATGGCAGGCAGTGACTAGTGGAGTGCCGCAGGGCTCAGTGCTGGGACCCCAGCTATTTACAATATACATCAATGATTTGGACAAAGGAATTGAATGTAATATCTCCAAGTTTGCAGATGACACTAAACTGGGTGGCAGTGTGAGCTGTGAAGAGGATGCTAAGAGGATGCAGGGGGACTTGGACAGGTTGGGTGAGTGGGCAAATGCATGGCAGATGCAGTATAATGTGGATAAATGTGAGCTGGCAAAAACAGGAAGGCAGAATATTATCTGAATAGTGACAGATTAGGAAAAGGAGAGGTGCAACGAGACCTGGGTGTCATGGTACGTCAGTCATTGAAAGTTGGCATGCAGGTACAGCAGGCGGTGAAGAAGGCACATGGCATGTTGGCCTTCATAGCGAGGGGATTGGAGTATCGGAGCAGGGAAGTCTTACTGCAGTTGTACAGGGCCTTGGTGAGGCCACACCTGGAATATTGTGTTCAGTTTTGGTCTCCTAATCTGAGGAAGGACATTCTTGCTATTGAGGGAGTGCAGCGAAAGTTCACCAGACTGATTCCTGGAATGGCGGGACTGACATATGAGGAAAGACTGGATCGACTCGGCTTATATTCACTGGAATTTAGAAGAATGAGAGGGGATCTCAAAGAAACATATAAAATTCTGATGGGATTGGACAGGTAAGATGAAGGAAGAATGTTCCCGTTGTTGGGGAAGTCCAGAGCCAGGGGTCACAGTCGAAGGATAAGGGGTAAGCCATTTAGGACCGAGATGAGGAGAAACTTCTTCACCCAGAGAATTGTGAACCTGTGGAATTCTCTGCCACAGAAAGTTGTTGGGGCCAGTTCATTAGATATATTCAAGAGGGAGTTAGATGTGGCCCTTACGGCTCAAGGGATCAAGGGGTATGGAGAGAAAGCAGGAAAGGAGTACTGAGGTGAATGAGGCTCGAAGGGCCGAATGGCCTACTCCTGCACCTATTTTCTATGTTTCTATGAATTGAGGAAGACTTGCTTCCACTCTTAAAATGAGTCCTTAGGTGGCTGAACAGCCCAATACGAGAGCCACAGTCCCTGTCACAGGTGGGACAGACAGTGGTTGAGGGAAGGGGAGGGTGGGACTGGTTTGCCGCACGCTCCTTCCGCTGCCTGCGCTTGGTTTCTGCACGCTCTCGGCGACGAGACTCGAGGTGCTCAGCGCCCTCCCGGATGCACTTCCTCCACTTAGGGCGGACTGGTCTTTGGGCCAGGGACTCCCAGGTGTCGGTGGGGATGTTGCACTTTATCAGGGAGGCTTTGAGGGTGGTCCCTTGTAACGTTTCCTCTGCCCACCTTTGGCTCGTTTGCCATGAAGGAGTTCCGAGTAGAGCGCTTGCTTTGGGAGTCTCGTGTCTGGGGACATGTGGACAATGTGGCCCTGCCCAGCGGAGCTGGTCGAGTGTGGTCAGTGCTTCGATGCTGGGGATGTTGGCCTGGCCGAGGACGCTGATGTTGGCGCGCCTGTCCTCCCAGGGGATTTGCAGGATCTTGCGGAGACATCGTTGGTGGTGTTTCTCCAGCAACTTGAGGTGTCTACTGTGCACTTATGAATGACTCCACGAGTCAATGTGTTGTACTCAAACTGGAGTGACCTTGGTCCTTTATTCGTAACTCCAGAGTGAGGCACAAGCATAGTGGGCAGCCTTTTATACTGGGCCCTGCACACCTATGCAGGTGACCCTCAGGTCTCCCACCACAGTGCCCTCTGGTGGACAGCCTCTGCCACAGGGGCAGGAGACCCCGGTCTCCACCAGTTGCACCCTCTAGTGGTGTCAGCACAGTATATACACAGTTTAAACCTTATTGATAGTACATCAGGTAACAAGTCTCCATCTTATGCAACTGTACAGTGACTACACAGAGAGTATATCTGTAGTCTGCATTTATAAAAGTAACACCATTGACTCTGTCAAGCTTTGTCTGAGGGATGTGGGACTTCAGTGACGGGGAGAGACTGGAGAAGCTGGGGTTGTTCTCCTCGGAGCAGAGAAGGTTAAGGGGGAGATTTGATCGAGGGGTTCACTATCACGAGGGGTTTTGAGGAGTAAATCAGGAGAGACTGTTCCCGGGGGCAGGAGGGTGGGTAACCAGGGGGACACAGATTGACGATAATCGGCGATGGAACCAGAGGGGGAGATGGGGAGAATGTGTTTTTGACGCAGCGAGTTGTTGTGATCGGGAAGGCGCTGCCTGAAAGGGCGGTGGGAGCAGATTCAATCTGGACTTTCAAACGGGGGAATTGGGTAAATACTGGAAAGGGGGGAAATGTGCCGGGCTGTGGGGAAAGAGCAGGGGGGGGAGTGGGACTGATTGGATCGCTGTGTCACAGAGCCGGCACAGCACGGGCTCCGTGGGCCCAATGGGATCCTCCTGTGTGGCGAGGTTCTAACCCATCAGGGGGAACTCCTAGCTGCTGATCTGGAGTGTGAACTCAAGAGTGATTTACTCATTTTGATTTCCCGGTTTGCCAACCTTCCTTTCTTGCCTCGGGGGCACTGGGAGTGAGTCACCCAACTACACTCTTTGCATTCTCGCTCAGCAGCTGTACAAACTTGTCAACATGCAAGGTTGCATGTATGTGGGAGTGCCGCCTGTTAGGAAAATTATATACGCTTCTGTGATGTCTGCCGCAGGTCAATGAGTCACTATCCATGCCTTTGCTTGTACCTCATGTTTTCAAAACAGTTTTTACCATCATCCCAAGGACACGGCTGCCTGAGCTGGTCCAACACCACCTTTGAAAGAATCTTAAGAACATAAGAAATAGGAAACGGAAATAGGAAGATAGGCCACACTGCCCCTCGAGCCTGCTCCGCCATTTAATACGATCATGGCTGATCGATCATGGACTCAGGTCCACTTCCCTGCCCGCCCCCTTATTCCCTTATCGGTTAAGAAACTGAATAAATTTAAGAGAGAGATAGACAATGTCCCGGCTTCCACAGCTCTCTGAGGCAGCGAATTCCACAGATTTACAACCCTCTGAGAGAAGAAATTTCTCCTCATCTCAGTTTTAAATGGGCGGCCCCTTATTCTAAGACCATGCCCCCTAGTTCTAGTCTCCCCCACCAGTGGAAACATCCTCTCCGCATCCACCTTGTCGAGCCCCCCTCATAATCTGATGCGTTTCGATAAGATCACCTCTCATTCTTCTGAATTCCAATGAGTAGAGGCCCAACCTACTCAACCTTTCCTCATAAGTCAACCCCCTCATCTCCGGAATCAACCGAGTGAACCTTCTCTGAACTGCCTCCAAAGCAAGTATATCCTTTCGTAAATATGGAAACCAAAACTGCACGCAGTACTCCAGGTGTGGCCTCACCAATACCCTGTATAACTGTAGCAAGACCTCTGCTTTTATAGAAACATAGAAAATAGGTGCAGGAGTAGGCCATTCGGCCCTTCGAGCCTGCACCACCATTCAGTATGATCATGGCTGATCATTTTTGCAACTTCAGTACCCCATTCCTGCTTTCTCTCCATACCCCTTGATCCCTTTAGCCATAAGGGCTATATCTAACGAATTGGCCTCAACAACTTTCTGTGGTAGAGAATTCCACAGGTTCACAATTCTCTGAGTGAAGAAGTTTCTCCTCATCTCGGTCCTAAATGGCTTACCCCTTATCGTTGGACTGTGACCCCTGGTTCTGGACTTCCCCAACATCAGGAACATTCTTCCTGCATCTAACCTCTCCAATCCCGTCAGAACTTTATGTGTTTCTATGAGATCCCCTCTCTTTCTTCTAAATTCCAGTGAATATAAGCCGAGTCGATCCAGTCTCTCCTCGAATGTCAGCCCTGCCATCCCGGGAATCAGTCTGGTGAACCTTTGCTGCACTTCCTCAATAGCAAGAATGTCCTTCCTCAGATTAGGAGACCAAAACTGTATTCAAGGTGAGGCCTCACCAAGGCCCTGTACAATTGCAGTAAGACCTCTCTGCTCCTATACTCAAATCCTCTCGTTATGAAGAGATATAATCCATCCCCTTTGCAATAAAGGCCAAGATTCCATTGGCCTTCCTGATCACTTGTTGTATCTGCATACTATCCTTTTGTGTTTCATGCACAAGTACCTCCAGGTCCAGCTGTACTGCAGCACTTTGTAATCTTTCTCCATTTAAATAATAACTTGCTCTTCGATTTTTTTTTTCTGCCTTATTCATGGGATGCCATTTATTGCCCATCCCTTGAGAAGGTGGTGGTGAGCCGCTGCTTTGAACCGCTGCAGTCCGTGTGGTGAAGGTGCTCCCACAGTGCTGTTAGGGAGGGAGTTCCAGGATTTTGATCCAGCGACGATGAAGGAACGGCCGATATATTTCCAAGTCGGGATAGTGTCCAAAACTCGGCTGCCCCCGTGTCCTAACTCGCACCGAGTCCCGCTCACCCATCACCCCCTGTGCTCGCTGCCCCCGTGTCCTAACTCGCACCGAGTCCCGCTCACCCATCACCCCCTGTGCTCACTGCCCCCGTGTTCTAAATCGCACCGAGTCCCGCTCACCCATCACCCCCTGTGCTCGCTGCCCCCGTGTTCTAACTCGCACCGAGTCCCGCTCACCCATCACCCCCTGTGCTCGCTGCCCCGTGACCTAACTCGCACCGAGTCCCGCTCACCCATCACCCCCTGTGCTCGCTGCCCCGTGACCTAACTCGCACCGAGTCCCGCTCACCCATCACCCCCTGTGCTCACTGCCCCCGTGTTCTAACTCGCACCGAGTCCCGCTCACCCATCACCCCCTGTGCTCGCTGCCCCCGTGTTCTAACTCGCCCCGAGTCCCGCTCACCCATCACCCCCTGTGCTCGCTGCCCCCGTGTCCTAACTCGCCCCGAGTCCCGCTCACCCATCACCCCCTGTGCTCGCTGCCCCCGTGTTCTAACTCGCACCGAGTCCCGCTCAACCATCACCCCCTGTGCTCACTGACCTACATTGGCTCCTGCTAAGCAAGGCCTCGCTTTCAAAATTCTCATCCTTGTTTTCAAATCCCTCCATGGCCCTCGCCCCCTCCCTATCTCTGTAACCTCCTCCAGCCCCACAACCCCCCGAGATGTCTGCGCTCCTCTAATTCTGCCCTCTTGAGCATCCCTGATTATAATTGCTCCACCATCGGTGGCCGTGCCTTCTGTTGCCTGGGCCCCAAGCTCACATTTCTATAAGAACATAAGAAATAGGAACAGGAGTAGGCCATTTGGCCCGTAGAGCCTGCTCCACCATTCAATAAGATCATGGCTGATCTGATCTTGGCTTCAACTCCACCTCCCCGCCCGCTCCCCATAACCCTCGACTCCCTTATCGATTAAAAATCACCCATCTCAAATATATTCAGTGACCCAGCCTCCACAGCTCTCTGGGGCAGAGAATTCCAAAGTTGCCTTGTTCCTAAGCTCTGGAACTCCCTGCCTAAACCTCTCCGCCTCTCTCCCTCTCTTTCCTCCTTCGAGACGCTCCTTCAAACCTTTTTGACCCCTGCGCTAATTTCTACTTCAGCGGCTCGGTGTCAAATTATAGACCTGTGAAGCGCCTTGGGACATTTTGCTGCGTTAACGGCGCTACATTAATGCAGGTTGTTGTTGTTTCAATTGGAGCTGAGGTCAAACATCAGCCGCGATGTTATTTAAAACAGAGAGTCGGGATAAACGGGTCATTTTCCGGTTGGCAAACAGTAACTAGTGGGGTGCCACAGGGATCAGTGCTGGGACCCCAACTATTTACAATCTATATGAATGACTTGGATGAAGGGACTGAGTGGAATGCACCAGGTTTGCTGAAGATACAAAGATGGGTGGGATAGGAAGTTGTGAGGAGGACACAAAAAATCTGCAAAGGGATATAGACGGGCTAAGTGAGTGGGCAAAAATTTAGCAGATGGAGTATAATGTGGGAAAGTGTGAGGTCATGCACTTTGGTAGGAAAAATAGAAAAGCGAATTATAATTTAAATGGAGCATAATTGCAAAGTGCCGCAGTACAGCGGGGCCTGGGGGTACTTGTGCATGAAACACAAAAGGATAGTATGCAGGTACAGCAAGTGATCAGGAAGGCCAATGGAATCTTGGCCTTTATTGCAAAGGGGATGGAGTATAAAAGCAGGGAAGTCTTGCTCCAGTTATACAGGGTATTGGTGAGGCCACACCTGGAGTACTGCGTGCAGTTTTGGTTTCCATATTTAAGGAAGGATATACTTGCATTGGAGGCAGTTCAGAGAAGGTTCACTCGGTCAATTCAGGGGATGAGGGGGTTGACTTATGAGGAAAGGTTGAGGAGGTTGGGCCTCGACTCATTGGAGTTTAGAAGAATAAGAGGTGACCTTATTGAAACTTATAAGATTCTGAGGGGGCTGGACAGGGTAGATGCAGAGAGGATGTTTCCCCTCGTGAGGGAATCTAGAACTAGGGGGCACATAGTTTCAGAATAAGGGGCCACCCATTTAAAACTGAGATGAGGAGGAATTTCTTCTCTCAGAGGGTTGTAAATCTGTGGAATTCTCTGCCCCAGAGAGCTGTGGAGGCTGGGACATTGAATATATTTAAGGCGGAGATAGACAGATTTTTGAGCGATAAGGGAGTGAAGGGTTATGGGGAGCGGGCGGGGAAGTGGAGCTGAGTCCATGATCGGATCAGCCATGATCGTATTAAATGGCAGAGCAGGCTCGAGGGGCCGAATGGCCAACTCCTGCTCCTATTGTGTACAATTCTATGCACAATTCTGGTCGCCTTAATATAAAAAGGATATCGATGCACTGGATAGGGTGCGGAGAAGATTTACAAGGATGATACCAGAAATGCGAGGGTAGACATAATGGGGAAGGATGAACAGGCTGGGTGTCTTTCCTCTTGAACCAGGAAAGCCGAGGGGGTGAGCTAATAGAGGTCTTTAAAATGATGAAAGGTTTTGAACGAGTGGATACAGAGAGAATGTTTCCACTTGTGGGGAAGAGCATAACTAGAGGCCATCAGTATAAGACAGTCACTGATAAATCCAATGGGGAATTCAGGAGAAACTTCTTTACCCAGAGAGCGGTGAGAATGTGGAACTCGCTGCCACAGGGAGGGGTTGAGGTGAATAGTATCGATGCATTTAAGGGGAGGCTGGACAAACACACGAGGGAGAATGGAATAGAGGGTTATGCTGATAGATTTAGATGAGGAAAGAGTGTAATGTATTCGCTTCATGGGTTCTTAGTGTAACACACTGCTATTAAGAACTAGTTGGTTTATTAACAAAGGTTCAACAATCACACTGAACATTACCAGTTCATCCACCAGGCTCACAACCACCTGCCCCATCGTGGATCCCCCGAACCCAACTGGCTGGGGTTTTATTGAGTCTTGTGAACATCACGTGACTGGCTAAGCCACTCCCAACTCAACGGCTCTCCCAGTCTGTGAGCATCCTCACTGGTGCATACCTGAAGGTAGCAGGCCAGGTGGATAAGGTGGTTAAGAAGGCACACGGAATGCTTGCCTTTATTAGCCGAGGCATAGAATACAGGAGCAAGGAGGTTATGCTTGAACTGTATGAAACGCTGGTTGGGCCACAGCTGGAGTACTGCGTACAGTTCTGGTCACCACATTACAGGAAAGATGTGATTGCACTAGAGAGGGTACAGAGGAGATTTACCAGGATGTTGCACTAGAGAGGGTACAGAGGAGATTTACCAGGATGTTGTACTAGAGAGGGTACAGAGGAGATTTACCAGGATGTTGCACTGGAGAGGGTGCAGAGGAGATTTACCAGGATGTTGCACTAGAGAGGGTACAGAGGAGATTTACCAGGATGTTGCACTGAAGAGGGTACGGAGGAGATTTGCCAGGATGTTGCACTAGAGAGGGTACAGAGGAGATTTACCAGGATGTTGCACTGGAGAGGGTACAGAGGAGATTTACCAGGATGTTGCACTAGAGAGGGTGCAGAGGGGATTTACCAGGATGTTGCACTGGAAAGGGTACAGAGGAGATTTACCAGGATGTTGCCCTGGAGAGGGTACAGAGGAGATTTACCAGGATGTTGCACTGGAGAGGGTACAGAGGAGATTTACCAGGATGTTGCACTAGAGAGGGTGCAGATGAGATTTACCAGGATGTTGCACTAGAGAGGGTGCAGAGGAGATTTACCAGGATGTTGCACTAGAGAGGGTACAGAGGAGATTTACCAGGATATTGCCTGGACTGGAGAATTTTAGCGATGAGGAAAGATTGGATAGGCTGGCGTTGTTTTCTTTGGAACAGAAGCTGAGGGGAGACCTGATTGAGGTGTATAAAATGATGAGGGGCCTGGATCGAGTGGATAGGATGGACCTGTTTCCCTTGGCAGAGGGGTCAACAACCAGGGGGCAGAGATTGAAAGTAATTGGGGGGGAGGTTTAGAGGGGATTTGAGGGGAAATGTCTTCACCCAGAGGGTGGTGGGGGTCTGGGGTGGAACTCACTGCCTGAAAGGGTGGTAGAGGCAGAAACCCTCACCACATTTAAAAAGTACCTGGATGTAACACTTGAAGTGCCGTAACCCACAGGGCTACGGACCGAGAGCGGGAAAGTGGGATTAGGCCGGGCGGCTCTTTGTCGGCCGGCCCGGGACACGATGGGCCGAAATGGCCTCCTCCCGCGGCGTAAACTTCTGTGATTCTGTGACAGACGGGAGGAGGCTCGAGTGGAGCATAAACGCCGGCCGGGACTGGTTGGGGCCCGCGTGGCCTCTTCCTGTGCCGTGTGGCCGATGTAATCCTGTGTTGTTGCCTCTCCAACATTGGACTAACTTTTTCTTCTTTTTTTCTTCCCCCCTCTTCCAGATGCTTCCAAAGCCAAGGGCAGGGGCGGAACGTCACAGCTGAAGCCCGGATTGCAAATCTACCCCCTGGCTCTTCTTTGCACCTTCGGCCTGTGGTGGTTCCTGGGCAGCTCGGGTGCGTAAGATCTCTCTCGCTCAGGGGAAGCCCAGAGACTTGTCCAGCTGACCAGCGCTGTGGCCCAGTGGGGGGAAACCATTTCAAAAGTGTTACATACTTTTTTTTTGTTTGTTTTTTAAATTTCAAATCGCCTGGAAGAGGAGCGGCTTTGAAGATCTCCTTCCCCCCCCCCCACTCGCCTCAAAGCATGGCCCATCCAACAGGCTTTCACTTCCAAAGGCCCAAGTCGCTGTCTCTGGCCCACGGTTCAGACTTGACTCGAAATATTGTTCGGCATGAACCACGAGCGCACACGTGCGTGCTCCGGAGTTTTTGGCACGCCCGACTCTTTCGAAACCGATCCTGCTTTGGAAGCCGAGAGAAGAAAGATCCTTCACGTTCTGTCCCAGCGTTTGACGTCTTCGGAAGAAACCGTATGATGGATCGCTTCTTCCAAGGGCTCCTCCAAGCTCAGGGCTGTTGGGGATGCGGGAGGGTGCGAGCACATGTCTGGTGATCTGACGGCCTAGTAAGCCCTACCTCCGAGCGAAGATCTCAATCCTAGCCCTTGCTTGCCTCAAGAGGTCCATCCTGGGAGGCCCCTCCGACAACCAGGTACGTGTCCATTCTCTCTCCCTCTCTCTCTCTCTCTCTCTCTCTCCTGTGCGTCAGGTTGATCCTGAGGGGTCGGAATTCAGTTTCTACCGCCACCTGTTGCCGCTGGAGAGGGGCGTCCATAGCGCTGTACTGCGCTGTCGGAGGGGCGGTACTGAGGGAGCGCCGCACTGCGCTGTCGGAGGGGCAGTACTGAGGGTGCGCTGTCGGAGGGGCGGTACTGAGGGAGTGTCGGAGTGTCGGAGGGGCGGTACTGAGGGAGTGTCGGAGGGGCGGTACTGAGGGAGTGTCGGAGGGGCGGTACTGAGGGAGCGCCGCACTGCGCTGTCGGAGGGGCAGTACTGAGGGAGCGCTGTACTGCGCTGTCGGAGGGGCGGTACTGAGGGAGCGCCGCACTGTCGGAGGGGCAGTACTGAGGGAGCGCCGCACTGTCGGAGGGGCAGTACTGAGGGAGCGCCGCACTGCGCTGTCGGAGGGGCAGTACTGAGGGAGCGCCGCACTGTCGGAGGGGCAGTACTGAGGGAGCGCCGCACTGTCGGAGGGGCACTTCTGAGGGAGGGTTGCACTGTCGGAGGGGCAGTACTGAGGGAGCGCCGCACTGTCGGAGGGGCACTACTGAGGGAGGGTCGCACTGTCGGAGGGGCAGTACTGAGGGAGCGCCGCACTGTCGGAGGGGCAGTACTGAGGGAGTGCTGCACTGTTGGAGGTGCTGTCTTTCGGATGAGACGTTAAACCGAGGACCCGTCTGCCCCCTCAGGTGAGCGTAAATGATCCCATGGCACTGTTTTCGAAGAGTGTGTGGGAGCTTGCTGTGCGCAAATTGCCTGCCGCATTTCCCACATTACAAAAGTGAGCACGCTCCAAAGGTACTTCATTGGCTGCAAAGCGCTTTGGGACGTCCAGTGATTGTTAAAGGCGCCATAGAAATAATTTTCAATCCTACACAATTCTAGAAAATTAAGCTATTTTGCAGCAGCAGTCTGTGTGTGTGAGAGTCACAGGACCGAGAAATGCAAATAGTGCAGTCCCTCACAGTCAGCGAGAGAAACACACCCAGAATTTCCATAAGGCTTGTGTTCTTTTGACAACTTGTTGGTTGGTCAGTGTGTCTCTCTCGCCCGCGCGCTCTCTCTCTCTCTCTCTCTCTCTCTCACTCGCGCGCGCCTCTCTCTCTCTCGCTTGCGCGCGCCTCTCTCTCTCACTCGTGCGCGCGCCTCTCTCTCCCTCTCTCGCGCGCCTCTCTCTCGCTCGCGCGCGCCTCTCTCTCTCACTCGTGCGCGCGCCTCTCTCTCCCTCTCTCTCGCGTGCGCGCCTCTCTCTCTCTCGCTCGCGCGCGCCTCTCTCTCTCACTCGTGCGCGCGCCTCTCTCTCTCTCTCTCACTCGTGCGCGCCTCTCTCTCTCACTCGTGCGCGCGCCTCTCTCTCTCTCTCTCACTCGTGCGCGCCTCTCTCTCTCACTCGTGCGCGCGCCTCTCTCTCTCTCTCTCACTCGTGCGCGCGCCTCTCTCTCTCTCTCTCTCTCACTCGTGCGCGCGCCTCTCTCTCTCTCTCTCTCGCGCGCCTCTCTCTCCCTCTCTCTCTCGCGCGCGCCTCTCTCTCTCTCTCTCGCTCGCGCGCGCCTCTCTCTCTCTCGCTCGCGCGCGCCTCTCTCTCTCTCGCTCGCGCGCGCCTCTCTCTCTCTCGCTCGCGCGCGCCTCTCTCTCTCTCGCTCGCGCGCGCGCCTCTCTCTCTCTCGCTCGCGCGCGACTCTCTCTCTCTCGCTCGCGCGCGCCTCTCTCTCTCTCGCTCGCGCGCGCCTCTCTCTCTCTCGCTCGCGCGCGCCTCTCTCTCTCTCGCTCGCGCGCGCGCCTCTCTCTCGCTCGCGCGCGCCTCTCTTCCTCTCGCTCGCGCGCGCCTCTCTCTCTCTCGCTCGCGCGCGCCTCTCTCTCTCTCGCTCGCGCGCGCGCCTCTCTCTCTCGCTCGCGCGCGCCTCTCTCTCTCTCGCTCGCGCGCGCCTCTCTCTCTCTCGCTCGCGCGCGCCTCTCTCTCTCTCGCTCGCGCGCGCCTCTCTCTCTCTCGCTCGCGCGCGCCTCTCTCTCTCTCGCTCGCGCGCGCGCCTCTCTCTCTCTCGCTCGCGCGCGCCTCTCTCTCTCTCGCTCGCGCGCGCCTCTCTCTCTCTCGCTCGCGCGCGCCTCTCTCTCTCTCGCTCGCGCGCGCCTCTCTCTCTCTCGCGCGCGCGCCTCTCTCTCTCTCGCTCGCGCGCGCCTCTCTCTCTCTCGCTCGCGCGCGCCTCTCTCTCGCTCGCTCGCGCGCGCCTCTCTCTCTCTCTCGCTCGCGCGCGCCTCTCTCTCTCTCGCTCGCGCGCGCGCCTCTCTCTCGCTCGCGCGCGCCTCTCTCTCGCTCGCTCGCGCGCGCCTCTCTCTCGCTCGCGCGCGCCTCTCTCTCTCTCTCGCTCGCGCGCGCCTCTCTCTCTCTCGCTCGCGCGCGCCTCTCTCTCTCTCGCTCGCGCGCGCCTCTCTCTCTCTCGCTCGAGCGCGCCTCTCTCTCTCTCGCTCGCGCGCGCCTCTCTCTCTCTCGCTCGCGCGCGCCTCTCTCTCTCTCGCTCGCGCGCGCCTCTCTCTCTCTCGCTCGCGCGCGCCTCTCTCTCTCTCGCTCGCGCGCGCCTCTCTCTCTCGCTCGCGCGCGCGCCTCTCTCTCTCGCTCGCGCGCGCGCCTCTCTCTCTCTCGCTCGCGCGCGCGCCTTTCTCTCTCTCGCTCGCGCGCGCGCCTCTCTCTCTCTCTCTCTCTCGCTCGCGCGCGGCCTCTCTCTCTCTCTCTCTCTCGCTCGTGCGCGCGCCTCTCTCTCTCTCTCTCTCGCGCGCGCCTCTCTCTCTCTCTCGCTCGCGCGCGCGCCTCTCTCTCTCTCGCTCGCGCGTGCGCCTCTCTCTCTCTCTCTCTCGCGCGCGCCTCTCTCTCTCTCTCTCTCTCGCTCGCGCGCGCGCCTCTCTCTCTCTCGCTCGCGCGTGCGCCTCTCTCTCTCTCTCTCTCGCGCGCGCCTCTCTCTCTCTCTCTCTCTCGCTCGCGCGCGCGCCTCTCTCTCTCTCGCTCGCGCGCGCGCCTCTCTCTCTCTCTCTCTCTCTCTCTCGCGCGCCTCTCTCTCTCGCTCGTGTGCGCGCCTCTCTCTCTCGCTCGCGCGCGCGCCTCTCTCTCTCTCTCTCGCGCGCGCGCCTCTCTCTCTCTCGCGCGCCTCTCTCTCTCTCTCGCTCGCGCGCGCGCCTCTCCCTCTCTCGCTCGCGCGCGCCTCTCTCTCTCTCGCTCGCGCGCGCCTCTCTCTCGCTCGCGCGCGCCTCTCTCTCTCTCGCTCGCGCGCCTCTCTCTCTCTCTCTCTCTCGCGCGCCTCTCTCTCTCTCGCTCGCGCGCCTCTCTCTCTCTCTCTCGGTCGCGCTCTCTCTCCCTCTCTCGCTCGCGCGCGCCTCTCTCTCTCTCGCTCGCGCGCGCCTCTCTCTCGCTCGCGCGCGCCTCTCTCTCTCTCGCTCGCGCGCCTCTCTCTCTCTCTCTCTCTCGCGCGCCTCTCTCTCGCTCGCGCGCGCGCCTCTCTCTCTCGCTCGCGCGCGCGCCTCTCTCTCTCGCTCGCGCGCGCGCCTCTCTCTCTCGCTCGCGCGCGCGCCTCTCTCTCTCGCTCGCGCGCGCGCCTCTCTCTCTCGCTCGCGCGCGCGCCTCTCTCTCTCGCTCGCGCGCGCGCCTCTCTCTCACGCTCGCGCGCGCGCCTCTCTCTCTCGCTCGCGCGCGCGCCTCTCTCTCTCGCTCGCGCGCGCGCCTCTCTCGCTCGCGCGCCTCTCTCTCTCTCGCTCGCGCGCCTCTCTCTCTCTCGCTCGCGCGCCTCTCTCTCTCTCGCTCGCGCGCCTCTCTCTCTCTCGCTCGCGCGCCTCTCTCTCTCTCGCTCGCGCGCCTCTCTCTCTCTCGCTCGCGCGCCTCTCTCTCTCTCGCTCGCGCGCCTCTCTCTCTCTCGCTCGCGCGCCTCTCTCTCTCTCGCTCGCGCGCCTCTCTCTCTCTCGCTCGCGCGCCTCTCTCTCTCTCGCTCGCGCGCCTCTCTCTCTCTCGCTCGCGCGCCTCTCTCTCTCTCGCTCGCGCGCCTCTCTCTCTCTCGCTCGCGCGCCTCTCTCTCGCTCGCTCGCGCGCCTCTCTCTCGCTCGCGCGCGCGCCTCTCTCTCTCGCTCGCGCGCGCGCCTCTCTCTCTCTCGTGCGCGCGCGCTCTCTCTCTCTCGTGCGCGCGCGCTCTCTCTCTCGTGCGCGCGCGCTCTCTCTCTCGTGCGCGCGCTCTCTCTCTCTCGTGCGCGCGCTCTCTCTCTCTCGTGCGCGCGTTCTCTCTCTCGTGCGCGCGTTCTCTCTCTCGTGCGCGCGTTCTCTCTCTCGTGCGCGCGTTCTCTCTCTCGTGCGCGCGTTCTCTCTCTCGTGCGCGCGTTCTCTCTCTCGTGCGCGCGTTCTCTCTCTCTCGTGCGCGCGCTCTCTCTCTCGTGCGCGCGCGCGCTCTCTCTCTCGTGCGCGCGCGCTCTCTCTCTCTCGTGCGCGCGCTCTCTCTCGTGCGCGCGCTCTCTCTCTCTCTCGTGCGCGCGCTCTCTCTCGTGCGCGCGCTCTCTCTCTCTCTCGTGCGCGCGCTCTCTCTCTCTCTCGTGCGCGCGTTCTCTCTCTCGTGCGCGCGCTCTCTCTCTCTCGTGCGCGCGCTCTCTCTCTCTCTCTCGTGCGCGCGCTCTCTCTCTCGTGCGCGCGCGCTCTCTCTCTCTCGTGCGCGCGCTCTCTCTCTCTCTCGTGCGCGCGCTCTCTCTCGTGCGCGCGCTCTCTCTCTCTCTCGTGCGCGCGCTCTCTCTCTCTCCGTGCGCGCGCTCTCTCTCTCTCTCTCGTGCGCGCGCTCTCTCTCTCTCGTGCGCGCTCTCTCTCTCTCTCGTGCGCGCTCTCTCTCTCTCGCTCGCGCGCGCCTCTCTCTCTCTCGCTCGCGCGCGCGCCTCTCTCTCTCTCGCTCGCGCGCGCCTCTCTCTCTCTCGCTCGCGCGCGCCTCTCTCTCGCTCGCTCGCGCGCGCCTCTCTCTCTCTCGCTCGCGCGCGCCTCTCTCTCTCTCGCTCGCGCCGCGCCTCTCTCTCGCTCGCGCGCGCCTCTCTCTCGCTCGCTCGCGCGCGCCTCTCTCTCGCTCGCGCGCGCCTCTCTCTCTCTCTCGCTCGCGCGCGCCTCTCTCTCTCTCGCTCGCGCGCGCCTCTCTCTCTCTCGCTCGCGCGCGCCTCTCTCTCTCTCGCTCGCGCGCGCCTCTCTCTCTCTCTCTCTCTCGCTCGCGCGCGCCTCTCTCTCTCTCGCTCGCGCGCGCCTCTCTCTCTCTCGCTCCGCGCGCGCCTCTCTCTCTCTCGCTCGCGCGCGCCTCTCTCTCTCTCGCTCGCGCGCGCCTCTCTCTCTCGCTCGCGCGCGCGCCTCTCTCTCTCGCTCGCGCGCGCGCCTCTCTCTCTCTCGCTCGCGCGCGCGCCTTTCTCTCTCTCGCTCGCGCGCGCGCCTCTCTCTCTCTCTCTCTCTCGCTCGCGCGCGCGCCTCTCTCTCTCTCTCTCTCTCGCTCGTGCGCGCGCCTCTCTCTCTCTCTCTCTCGCGCGCGCGCCTCTCTCTCTCTCTCGCTCGCGCGCGCGCCTCTCTCTCTCTCGCTCGCGCGTGCGCCTCTCTCTCTCTCTCTCTCGCGCGCGCCTCTCTCTCTCTCTCTCTCTCGCTCGCGCGCGCGCCTCTCTCTCTCTCGCTCGCGCGTGCGCCTCTCTCTCTCTCTCTCTCGCGCGCGCCTCTCTCTCTCTCTCTCTCTCGCTCGCGCGCGCGCCTCTCTCTCTCTCGCTCGCGCGCGCGCCTCTCTCTCTCTCTCTCTCTCTCTCGTCGCGCGCCTCTCTCTCTCGCTCGTGTGCGCGCCTCTCTCTCTCGCTCGCGCGCGCGCCTCTCTCTCTCTCTCTCGCGCGCGCGCCTCTCTCTCTCTCGCGCGCCTCTCTCTCTCTCTCGCTCGCGCGCGCGCCTCTCCCTCTCTCGCTCGCGCGCGCCTCTCTCTCTCTCGCTCGCGCGCGCCTCTCTCTCGCTCGCGCGCGCCTCTCTCTCTCTCGCTCGCGCGCCTCTCTCTCTCTCTCTCTCCGCGCGCCTCTCTCTCTCTCGCTCGCGCGCCTCTCTCT
>NC_092006.1:14928170-14943296 GCF_044704955.1 Pristiophorus japonicus | reverse complement strand
TCTCGCTCGCGGCGCGCGCCTCTCCCTCTCCTCGCTCGCGCGCGCTCTCTCTCTCTCTCTCGCTCGGCGCGCCTCTCTCTCGCTCGCGCGCGCCTCCTCTCTCTCTCGCTCGCGCGCCTCTCTCTCTCTCTCTCTCTCGCGCGCCTCTCTCTCTCTCGCTCCGCGCGCCTCTCTCTCTCTCTCGGTCGCGCGCTCTCTCTCTCTCTCGCTCGCGCGCGCCTCTCTCTCTCTCGCTCGCGCGCGCCTCTCTCTCGCTCGCGCGCGCCTCTCTCTCTCTCGCCGCGCGCTCTCTCTCTCTCTCTCTCTCGCGCGCCTCTCTCTCGCTCGCGCGCGCGCCTCTCTCTCTCGCTCGCGCGCGCGCCTCTCTCTCTCGCTCGCGCGCGCGCCTCTCTCTCTCGCTCGCGCGCGCGCCTCTCTCTCTCGCTCGCGCGCGCGCCTCTCTCTCTCGCTCGCGCGCGCGCCTCTCTCTCTCGCTCGCGCGCGCGCCTCTCTCTCACGCTCGCGCGCGCGCCTCTCTCTCTCGCTCGCGCGCGCGCCTCTCTCTCTCGCTCGCGCGCGCGCCTCTCTCGCTCGCGCGCCTCTCTCTCTCTCGCTCGCGCGCCTCTCTCTCTCGCCTCGCGCGCCTCTCTCTCTCTCGCTCGCGCGCCTCTCTCTCTCTCGCTCGCGCGCTCTCTCTCTCTCGCTCGCGCGCCTCTCTCTCTCTCGCTCGCGCGCCTCTCTCTCTCTCGCTCGCGCGCCTCTCTCTCTCTCGCTCGCGCGCCTCTCTCTCTCTCGCTCGCGCGCCTCTCTCTCTCTCGCTCGCGCGCCTCTCTCTCTCTCGCTCGCGCGCCTCTCTCTCGCTCGCTCGCGCGCCTCTCTCTCGCTCGCGCGCGCGCCTCTCTCTCTCGCTCGCGCGCGCGCCTCTCTCTCTCTCGTGCGCGCGCGCTCTCTCTCTCTCGTGCGCGCGCCTCTCTCTCTCGTGCGCGCGCGCTCTCTCTCTCGTGCGCGCGCTCTCTCTCTCTCGTGCGCGCGCTCTCTCTCTCTCGTGCGCGCGTTCTCTCTCTCGTGCCGCGTTCTCTCTCTCGTGCGCGCGTTCTCTCTCTCGTGCGCGCGTTCTCTCTCTCGTGCGCGCGTTCTCTCTCTCGTGCGCGCGTTCTCTCTCTCGTGCGCGCGTTCTCTCTCTCTCGTGCGCGCGCTCTCTCTCTCGTGCGCGCGCGCTCTCTCTCTCTCGTGCGCGCGCTCTCTCTCGTGCGCGCGCTCTCTCTCTCTCTCGTGCGCGCGCTCTCTCTCGTGCGCGCGCTCTCTCTCTCTCTCGTGCGCGCGCTCTCTCTCTCTCTCGTGCGCGCGTTCTCTCTCTCGTGCGCGCGTTCTCTCTCTCTCGTGCGCGCGCTCTCTCTCTCTCTCGTGCGCGCGCTCTCTCTCTCGTGCGCGCGCGCTCTCTCTCTCGTGCGCGCGCTCTCTCTCTCTCTCGTGCGCGCGCTCTCTCTCGTGCGCGCGCTCTCTCTCTCTCTCGTGCGCGCGCTCTCTCTCTCTCTCTCGTGCGCGCGCTCTCTCTCTCTCGTGCGCGCTCTCTCTCTCTCTCGTGCGCGCTCTCTCTCTCTCTCGTGCGCGCGCTCTCTCTCTCTCTCGTGCGCGCGCTCTCTCTCTCTCTCGTGCGCGCGCTCTCTCTCTCTCTCGTGCGCGCGCTCTCTCTCTCTCTCGTGCGCGCGCTCTCTCTCGTGCGCGCGCTCTCTCTCTCTCGCGCGCGCGCGCTCTCTCTCGTTCGCGCGCGCGCGCTCTCTCTCTCGTGCGCGCGCGCTCTCTCTCTCTCTCTCGTGCGCGCGCTCTCTCTCTCTCGTGCGCGCGTTCTCTCTCTCGTGCGCGCTCTCTCTCTCTCTCGTGCGCGCGCTCTCTCTCTCTCTCGTGCGCGCGCTCTCTCTCTCTCTCGTGCGCGCGCTCTCTCTCTCTCGTGCGCGCGCGCTCTCTCTCTCGTGCGCGCGCTCTCTCTCTCTCGTGCGCGCGCTCTCTCTCTCGTGCGCGCTCTCTCTCTCTCGTGCGCGCGCGCTCTCTCTCTCTCGTGCGCGCGCTCTCTCTCTCGTGCGCGCGTCTCTCTCGTGCGCGCGCTCTCTCTCTCGTGCGCGCGCTCTCTCTCTCGTGCGCGCGCTCTCTCTCTCGTGCGCGCGCTCTCTCTCTCTCGTGCGCGCGCTCTCTCTCTCGTGCGCGCGCTCTCTCTCATGCGCGCGCTCTCTCTCTCGTGCGCGCGCTCTCTCTCTCGTGCGCGCGCTCTCTCTCTCGTGCGCGCGCTCTCTCTCTCGTGCGTGCGCGCTCTCTCTCTCTCGTGCGCGCGCGCTCTCTCTCTCTCGTGCGCGCGCTCTCTCTCTCTCGTGTGCGCGCTCTCTCTCTCTCGTGTGCGCGCGCTCTCTCTCTCGTGCGCGCGCGCTCTCTCTCTCGTGCGCGCGCTCTCTCTCTCTCTCTCTCTCTCTCTCTCTCGTGTGCGCGCCTCTCTCTCTCTCTCTTTCTCTCTCTCTCTCCGTGCGCGCGCTCTCTCTCTCTCGTGCGCGCGCTCTCTCTCTCTCGTGCGCGCGCTCTCTCTCTCTCTCGTGCGCGCGCTCTCTCTCTCTCTCGTGCGCGCGCTCTCTCTCTCTCTCATGCGCGCGCTCTCTCTCTCTCTCATGCGCGCGCTCTCTCTCTCTCTCGTGCGCGCGCCCTCTCTCTCTCTGTGCGCGCGCTCTCTCTCTCTCTCGTGCGCGCGCTCTCTCTCTCTCTCGTGCGCGCGCTCTCTCTCTCTCCCGTGCGCGCGCTCTCTCTCTCTCCCGTGCGCGCGCGCTCTCTCTCTCGTGCGCGCGCGCTCTCTCTCTCGTGCGCGCGCGCTCTCTCTCTCGTGCGCGCGCGCGCTCTCTCTCTCTCTCTCTCTCTCGTGTGCGCGCCTCTCTCTCTCTCTTTCTCTCTCTCTCTCGTGCGCGCGCTCTCTCCCTCTCGTGCGCGCGCTCTCTCTCTCTCTCGTGCGTGCGCTCTCTCTCTCTCGTGCGCGCTCTCTCTCTCTCTCGTGCGCGCGCTCTCTCTCTCTCTCGTGCGCGCGCTTCTCTCTCTCTCGTGCGCGCGCTCTCTCTCTCTCTCGTGCGCGCGCTCTCTCTCTCTCTCGTGCGCGCGCTCTCTCTCTCTCTCGTGCGCGCGCTCTCTCTCTCTCTCGTGCGCGCGCTCTCTCTCTCTCTCGTGCGCGCGCTCTCTCTCTCTCTCGTGCGCGCGCTCTCTCTCTCTCTCGTGCGCGCGCTCTCTCTCTCTCGTGCGCGCGCTCTCTCTCTCTCTCGTGCGCGCGCTCTCTCTCTCTCCTGCGCGCGCTCTCTCTCTCTCTCGTGCGCGCGCCCTCTCTCTCTCGTGCGCGCGCCCTCTCTCTCTCGTGCGCGCGCTCTCTCTCTCTCCCGTGCGCGCGCTCTCTCTCTCTCTCGTGCGCGCGCGCTCTCTCTCGTGTGCGCGCTCTCTCGTGTGCGCGCTCTCTCTCGTGTGTGCGCGCTCTCTCTCTCGTGTGCGCGCTCTCTCTCTCGTGTGCGCGCTCTCTCTCGTACGCGCGCTCTCTCTCTCGTGCGCGCGCTCTCTCTCTCGTGCGCGCGCTCTCTCTCTCGTGCGCGCGCTCTCTCTCTCGTGCGCGCGCTCTCTCTCTCGTGCGCGCGCTCTCTCTCTCGTGCGCGCGCTCTCTCTCTCGTGCGCGCGCTCTCTCTCTCGTGCGCGCGCTCTCTCTCTCGTGCGCGCGCTCTCTCTCTCGTGCGCGCGCTCTCTCTCTCGTGCGCGCGCTCTCTCTCTCGTGCGCGCGCTCTCTCTCTCGTGCGCGCGCTCTCTCTCTCGTGCGCGCGCTCTCTCTCTCGTGCGCGCGCTCTCTCTCTCGTGCGCGCGCTCTCTCTCTCCGTGCGCGCGCTCTCTCTCTCGTGCGCGCGCTCTCTCTCTCGTGCGCGCGCTCTCTCTCTCGTGCGCGCGCTCTCTCTCTCGTGCGCGCGCTCTCTCTCTCGTGCGCGCGCTCTCTCTCTCGTGCGCGCGCTCTCTCTCTCGTGCGCGCGCTCTCTCTCTCGTGCGCGCGCTCTCTCTCTCGTGCGCGCGCTCTCTCTCTCGTGCGCGCGCTCTCTCTCTCGTGCGCGCGCTCTCTCTCTCGTGCGCGCGCTCTCTCTCTCGTGCGCGCGCTCTCTCTCTCGTGCGCGCGCTCTCTCTCTCGTGCGCGCGCTCTCTCTCTCGTGCGCGCGCTCTCTCTCTCGTGCGCGCGCTCTCTCTCTCGTGCGCGCGCTCTCTCTCTCTCGTGCGCGCTCTCTCTCTCTCGTGCGCGCTCTCTCTCTCTCGTGCGCGCGCTCTCTCTCTCGTGCGCGCGCTCTCTCTCTCGTGCGCGCGCTCTCTCTCTCGTGCGCGCGCTCTCTCTCTCGTGCGCGCGCTCTCTCTCTCGTGCGCGCGCTCTCTCTCTCGTGCGCGCGCTCTCTCTCTCGTGCGCGCGCTCTCTCTCTCGTGCGCGCGCTCTCTCTCTCGTGCGCGCGCTCTCTCTCTCGTGCGCGCGCTCTCTCTCTCGTGCGCGCGCTCTCTCTCTCTCGTGCGCGCGCTCTCTCTCTCGTGCGCGCGCTCTCTCTCTCGTGCGCGCGCTCTCTCTCTCGTGCGCGCGCTCTCTCTCTCGTGCGCGCGCTCTCTCTCTCGTGCGCGCGCTCTCTCTCTCGTGCGCGCGCTCTCTCTCTCGTGCGCGCGCTCTCTCTCTCGTGCGCGCGCTCTCTCTCTCGTGCGCGCGCTCTCTCTCTCGTGCGCGCGCTCTCTCTCTCTCGTGCGCGCGCTCTCTCTCGTGCGCTCCCTCTCTCTCGTGCGCGCGCTCCCTCTCTCTCGTGCGCGCGCTCCCTCTCTCTCGTGCGCGCGCTCCCTCTCTCTCGTGCGCGCGCTCCCTCTCTCTCGTGCGCGCGCGCGATCTCTCTCTCTCGTGTGCGCCTCTCCCTCTCTCTCTCTCGTGCGCGTCTCTCTCTCTCTCTCTCTCTCTGTCTCTGTCTCTGTCTCTGTCTCTGTCTCTGTCTCTCTCTCTCTCTCTCTCTCTCTCTCTCTCCCCTGTCCGTCTCGGGCGAGGCTGATCTCTCTCGCACAGTCCTGGGGCTAGTTGGCTCCTTTGGGCTCGCCCAGTGATGCATCTATTCAACATCTCATCCGAAACTCGCACCGAGCCCCGCCCACCCATCACCCCCTGTGCTCGCTGACCTACATTGGCTCCCGGTTAAGCAACGCCTTGATTTCAAAATTCTCATCCTTGTTTACAAATCCCTCTTCTCCCCTCCCTATCTCTGTAACCTCCTCCAGCCCCTACACCCCTCTCTATCTCTGTAACCTCCTCTAACCCCCTACACCCCTCCCTATCCCTGTAACCTCCTCCAGCCCCTACACCCCTCCCTATCTCTGTAACCTCCTCCAGCCCCTACACCCCTCCCTATCCCTGTAACCTCCTCCAGCCCCTACACCCCTCCCTATCTCTGTAACCTCCTCTAACCCCCGACACCCCTCCCTATATCTGTAACCTCCTCCAGCCCCTACACCCCTCCCTATCTCTGTAACCTCCTCCAGCCCCTACACCCCTCCCTATCCCTGTAACCTCCTCCAGCCCCTACACCCCTCCCTATCTCTGTAACCTCCTCTAACCCCCGACACCCCTCCCTATATCTGTAACCTCCTCCAGCCCCTACACCCCTCCCTATCTCTGTAACCTCCTCCAGCCCCTACACCCCTCCCTATCTCTGTAACCTCCTCTAACCCGCTACACCCCTCCCTATCCCTGTAACCTCCTCTCAGCCCCTACACCCCTCCCTATCTCTGTAACCTGCTCCAGCCCCTACACGCCTCCCTATCTCTGTAACCTCCTCCAGCCCCTACACCCCTCCCTATCTCTGTAACCTCCTCCAGCCCCTACACCCCTCCCTATCTCTGTAACCTCCTCCAGCCCCTACACCCCTCCCTATCTCTGTAACCTCCTCCAGCCCCTACACCCCTCCCTATCTCTGTAACCTCCTCCAGCCCCTACACCCCTCCCTATCTCTGTAACCTCCTCTAACCCGCTACACCCCTCCCTATCCCTGTAACCTCCTCTCAGCCCCTACACCCCTCCCTATCTCTGTAACCTCCTCCTGTCTCATAGCGCCTTAGGACATTTTACTGCAGTACTTTAAAGGCGCTATATAAATACAAGTTGTTGTTGTTGCACTGAGTTTCGATGCAGTGCACATTCCCATCGTGTCGGGAACAAGGTGAGAGTGATACCTGGCCCATCAGGGACTCCATTCCTGGCCCACGATCCTTCGTTTTATTTCCACGGAAGATATCGAATGATCTGTGCTGTTTCTGCCCCAATGGAGAAGGCCAATTCAACAAACACTTGCAATCATATAGCGCCTTTAGCATAGTAAAACTGTCACATACCTGTGTCAGTGACAGACCTGTGCCCACCAATACTGTACCCCAGTGTTATACAGTGACAGACCTGCACCCACCAGTACTGTACCCCAGTGTTATACAGTGACAGACCTGTACCCACCAGTACTGTACCCCAGTGTTATACAGTGACAGACCTGCACCCACCAGTACTGTACCCCAGTGTAATACAGTGACAGACCTGTACCCACCAGTACTGTATCCCAGTGTTATACATTGACAGACCAGTACCCACCAGTACTGTACCCCAGTGTTATACAGTGACAGACCTGCACCCACCAGTACTGTACCCCAGTGTTATACAGTGACAGACCTGTACCCACCAGTACTGTACCCCAGTGTTATACAGTGACAGACCTGCACCCACCAGTACTGTACCCCAGTGTAATACAGTGACAGACCTGTACCCACCAGTACTGTATCCCAGTGTTATACATTGACAGACCAGTACCCACCAGTACTGTACCCCAGTGTTATACAGTGACAGACCTGTACCCACCAGCACTGTACCCCAGTGTTATACAGTGACAGACCTGTACCCACCAGCACAGTACCCCAGTGTTATACAGTTTAAGACCTGTACCCACCAGTACTGTACCCCAGTGTTATACAGTGACAGACCTGTACCCACCAGTACTGTACCCCAGTGTTATACAGTGACAGACCTGTACCCACCAGTACTGTACCCCAGTGTTATTCAGTGACAGACCTGTACCCACCAGTACTGTACCCCAGTGTTATACAGTGACAGACCTGTACCCACCAGTACTGTACCCCAGTGTTATACAGTGATAGACCTGTACCCACCAGCACTGTACCCCAGTGTTATTCAGTGACAGACCTGCACCCACCAGTACTGTACCCCAGTGTTATACAGTGACAGACCTGTACCCACCAGTACTGTATCCCAGTGTTATACATTGACAGACCAGTACCCACCAGTACTGTACCCCAGTGTTATACAGTGACAGACCTGTACCCACCAGTACTGTACCCCAGTGTTATACAGTGACAGACCTGTACCCATCAGTACTGTACCCTCGTGTTATACAGTTTAAGACCTGTACCCACCAGTACTGTACCCCAGTGTTATACAGTGACAGACCTGTACCCACCAGTACTGTACCCCAGTGTTATACAGTGACAGACCTGTACCCACCAGTTCTGTACCCCAGTGTTATACAGTGACAGACCTGTACCCACCAGTACTGTACCCCAGTGTTATACAGTGATAGACCTGTACCCACCAGCACTGTACCCCGGTGTTATACAGTGACAGACCTGTACCCACCAGTACTGTACCCCAGTGTTATACAGTGACAGACCTGTACCCACCAGCACTGTATCCCGGGGTTACATAGCTCCAATGACTCTATCCAGACACAGATGAAGTTCGAAAGAATATTGTTTCGATCTGGGCGTTTTTGACACATCCAGTCGCTGCAGTGCAAAACCGTCACACACCCACTGTTGGTGGGAATCTATTGAAAAGTAGGTACAATGTGGATTGTGACTGTGAGCTTTGGTCTATATCTAGCTGCTTACATCAGAAATGGGGGACTTTCCTGACCCTCCGAGCAGGGGTCATTGTTCAAGCTGAATGAGCTGCAAGTCTGTTTTTAGTTAGCAGTTGTTTGAAGTGTTTCCCGTCCTCATCTCTTCCAAGGACGATACCAGAGCGGAGAGCTTTTTAACTATCGGGAAAGAGTGCATGGGCTGGGCCTCTCTACTCTCGAAAAGAGAAGGCTGATGGGCGACTTGATTGACGCCTTTAATATCGTGACGGGTTTTCGATTGGGTAGACACAGCGATCACCTGTCCACTTGGGGTAGACCAGAACTAGGGGCCATCAATACAAAGACAGTCGCTGATCGATCCAACCGGGAATTCAGGAGAAACTTCTTTACCCAGAGAGTGGCGAGAATGTGGAGCTCGCTGCCACACCAACAACAACAACAACTTATATTTATATAGCGCCTTTGACGTAATGAAACGTCCCAAGGTGCTTCACAGCAGCGTCATAAGACAAAACAGATAAATTTGACCCCGAGCCACATGAGGAGATATTAGGGACAGGCGACCAAAAGCTGGGTCAAAGAGGTCGGTTTTAAGGAGCGTCTTGAAGGAGGAGAGAGAGGCGGAGAGGTTTAGGGAGGGAGTTCCAGAGCCTGGGGCCCAGGCAGCTGAAGGCACGGCCACCGATGGTGGAGCGATTATAATCAGGGATGGTCAGGAGGGCAGAATTAGAGGAGCGCAGAGATCTCGGGGGGGTTGTGGGGCTGGAGGAGGTTACAGAGATAGGGAGGGGTGTAGGGGCTGGAGGGGTTACAGAGAAAGGGAGAGGTGTAGGGGCTGGAGGAGGTTACAGAGATAGGGAGGGGTGTAGGGGCTGGAGGAGGTTACAGAGATAGGGAGGGGTGTAGGGGCTGGAGGAGGTTACAGAGATAGGGAGGGGTGTAGGGGCTGGAGGGGGTTACAGAGAAAGGGAGAGGTGTAGGGGCTGGAGGAGGTTACAGAGACAGGGAGGGGTGTCGGGACTTGGAGAGATTTGTAAACAAGGATGAGAATTGTGAAATCGAGGTGTTGCTTAACTGGGAGCCAATGTAGGTCAATGAGCACAGGGGGTGATGGGTGAGCGGGACTCGGTGCGAGTTAGGACACGGGGGCAGTGAGCACAGGGGGTGATGGATGAGCGGGACTCGGAGCGAGTTAGGACACGGGGCAGCGAGCACAGGGGGTGATGGGTGAGCGGGACTCGGTGCGAGTTAGGACACGGGGGCAGCGAGCACAGGGGGTGATGGGTGAGCGGGACTCGATGCGAGTTAGGACACGGGTCAGCGAGCACAGGGGGTGATGGGTGAGCGGGACTCGGTGCGAGTTAGGACACGGGGGCAGCCAAGTCTTGGATCACCTCCAGGTTACATAGTGTAGAATGTGGGAGGCCGGCCAGGAGTGCGTTGGAATAGTCGAGTCCACACGAGTGGTTTCGGCGTATAGCAGAGATGCATTTGAGGGGAAGCTGGATAAATACGTGAGAGAGAAAGGAATAGAAGGATATAACAAGGCAAGGGAATACACAATAAATGTGACTGAAATTGCTAGATTTTTGGACATTAAGGGAATCTAGGGATATGGGGATCGGGCGGGAAAGTGGAGTTGAGGTAGAAGATCAGCCATGGTCTTATTAAATGGCGGAGCAGGCTCGAGGGGCCGAATGGCCGACTTTTGTTTCTATTTCTTATGACACAGAGGGACCCTGGAGTGCAGGTCCACAGATCCCTGAAGGTAGCAGGCCAGGTGGATAAGAAGGTATACGGAATACTTGCCTTTATTAGCCAAGACATGGAATACAAGAGCAGGGAGGTTATGCTTGAACTGTATAAAACACTGGTTAGGCCACAGATGGAGTACTATGTGCAGTTCTGGTCACCACATTACAGGAAAGATGTGATTGCACTGGAGAGGGTACAGAGGAGATTTACCAGGATGTTGCACTGGAGAGGGTACAGAGGAGATTTACCAGGATGTTGCACTGGAGAGGGTACAGAGGAGATTTACCAGGATGTTGCACCAGAGAGGGTACAGAGGAGATTTACCAGGATGTTGCACTAGAGAGGGTACAGAGGAGATTTACCAGGATGTTGCACTAGAGAGGGTACAGAGGAGATTTACCAGGATGTTGCACTGGAGAGGGTACAGAGGAGATTTACCAGGATGTTGCCGGGACTAGAGAATTTTAGCGATAAGGAAAGATTGGATAGGATGGGGTTGTTTTCTTTGGAACGGAAGAGGCTGAGGGGAGACCTGATTGAGGGTATAAAATTATGAGGGGCCTGGATAGAGTGGATAGGACGGACCTGTTTCCCTTAGCAGAGGGGTCAACAACCAGGGGGCATAGATTTAAAGTAATTGGGGGGAGGTTTAGAGGGGATTTGAGGGGAAATGTCTTCACCCAGAGGATGGTGGGGGTACATAACAAGAACATAAGAATTAGGAACAGGAGGAGGCCATCTAGCCCCTCGAGCCTGCTCCGCCATTCAACAAGATCATGGCTGATCTGGCCGTGGGCTCAGCTCCACTTACCCGCCCGCTCCCCGTAACCCTTAATTCCCTTATTGGTTAAAAATCTATCTATCTGTGACTTGAATACATTCAATGAGCTAGCCTCAACTGCTTCCTTGGGCAGAGAATTCCACAGATTCACAACCCTCTGGGAGAAGAAATTCCTTCTCAACTCGGTTTTAAATTGGCTCCCCCGTATTTTGAGGCTGTGCCCCCTAGTTCTAGTCTCCCCGACCAGTGGAAACAACCTCTCTGCCTCTATCTTGTCTATCCCTTTCATTATTTTAAATGTTTCTATAAGATCACCCCTCATCCTTCTGAACTCCAACGAGTAAAGACCCAGTCTACGCAATCTATCATCATAAGGTAACCCCCTCATCTCCGGAATCAGCCGAGTGAATCGTCTCTGTACCCCTTCCAAAGCTAGTATATCCTTCCTTAAGTAAGGTGACCAAAACTGCACGCAGTACTCCAGGTGCGGCCTCACCAATACCCTGTACAGTTGCAGCAGGACCTCCCTGCTTTTGTACTCCATCCCTCTCGCAATGAAGGCCAACATTCCATTCGCCTTCCTGATTACCTGCTGCACCTGCAAACTAACTTTTTGGGATTCATGCACAAGGACCCCCAGGTCCCTCTGTACCGCAGCATGTTGTAATTTCTCCCCATTCAAATAATATTCCCTTTTACTGTTTTTTTTTCCCAACGTGGATGACCTCACATTTTCCGACATTGTACTCCATCTGCCAAACCTTAGCCCATTCGCTTAACCTATCTAAATCTCTTTGCAGCCTCTCTGTGTCCTCTACACAACCCGCTTTCCCACTAATCTTTGTGTCTTCTGCAAATTTTGTTACACTAAACTCTGTCCCCTCTTCCAGGTCATCTATGAATATTGTAAACAGTTGTGGTCCCAGCGCCGATCCCTGTGGCACACCACTAACCACCGATTTCCAACCTGAAAAGGACCCATTTATCCCGACTCGCTGCTTTCTGTTAGCCAGCCAATTCTCGATCCATGCTAATACATTTCCTCTGAACTCTATCTTCTGCAGTAACCTTTTGTGTGGCATCTTATCGAATGCCTTTTGAAAATCTAAATACACCACATCCATCGGTACACCTCTATCCACCATGCTCGTTATATCCTCAAAGAATTCCAGTAAATTAGTTAAACATGATTTCCCCTTCGTGAATCCATGTTGCGTCTGCTTGATTGCACTATTCCTATCTAGATGTCCCGCTATTTCTTCCTTAATGATAGCTTCAAGCATTTTCCCCACTACAGATGTTAAACTAACCGGCCTATAGTTACCTGCCTTTTGTCTGCCCCCTTTTTTAAACAGAGGCGTTACATTAGCTGCTTTCCAATCCGCTGGTACCTCCCCAGAGTCCAGAGAATTTTGGTAGATTATAACGAATGCATCTGCTATAACTTCCGCCATCTCTTTTAATACCCTGGGATGCATTTCATCAGGACCAGGGGACTTGTCTACCTTCAGTCCCATTAGCCTGTCCAGCACTACCCCTCTAATGATCGTGATTGCCTCAAGGTCCTCCCTTCCCACATTCCTGTGACCAGCAATTTTTGGCATGGTTTTTGTGTCTTCCACTGTGAAGACCGAAGCAAAATAATTGTTTAAGGTCTCAGCCATTTCCACATTTCCCATTATTAAACCCCCCTTCTCATCATCTAAGGGACCAACATTTACTTTAGTCACTCTTCCGTTTTATATATCTGTAAAAGCTTTTACTATCCGTTTTTATGTTTTGCGCAAGTTTACCTTCGTAATCTATCTTTCCTTTCTTTATTGCTTTCTTAGTCATTCTTTGCTGTCGTTTAAAATTTTCTCAATCTTCTAGTTTCCCACTAACCTTGGCCACCTTATACGCATTGGTTTTTAATTTGATACTCTCCTTTATTTCCTTGGTTATCCACGGCTGGTTATCCCTTCTCTTACCGCCCTTCTTTTTCACTGGAATATATTTTTGTTGAGCACTATGAAAGAGCTCCTTAAAAGTCCTCCACTGTTCCTCAATTGTGCCACCGTTTAGTCTGTGTTTCCAGTCTACCTTAGCCAACTCTGCCCTCATCCCACTGTAGTCCCCTTTGTTTAAGCATAGTACGCTCGCTTGAGACACTACTTCCTCACCCTCCATCTGTATTACAAATTCAACCATACTGTGATCACTCATTCCGAGAGGATCTTTTACTAGGAGATCGTTTATTATTCCTGTCTCATTACACAGGACGAGATCTAAGATAGCTTGTTCCCTTGTAGGTTCTGTAACATACTGTTCTAAGAAACAATCCCGTATGCATTCTATGAATTCCTCCTCCAGGCTACCCCGTGTGATTTGATTTGACCAGTTGATATGTCGGTTAAAATCCGCCATGATTACTGCCATTCCTTTTTCACATGCCTCCATTATTCCCTTGATTATTGCCCGCCCCACCGTGAAGTTATTATTTGTGGGCCTATAAACTACGCCCACCAGTGACTTTTTCCCCTTACTATCTCTAATCTCCACCCACAATGATTCAACATTAGAGCCAATATCGTCTCTCACAACTGCCCTGATATCATCTTTTATTAACAGAGCTACCCCACCTCCTTTCCCTTCTTGTCTATCTTTCCGAATCGTCAGATACCCCTGTATGTTTAATTCCCAGTCTTGGCCACCCTGCAACCATGTTTCTGTAATGGCCACCAAATCATACCCATTTGTAATGATTTATGCCGTCAACTCATTTACTTTATTTCGAATGCTGCGTGCGTTTAGTTAGAGTGTTGTAATACTAGTTTTTAAACCATGATTTTTAGTTTGACCCCTCCTGCAGCCCCTATATATTCAGTGGCCCTTTTTGTTTTTTACCTTGGGTTTCTCTGCCCTCCACTTTTACTCATCTCCTTTCTGTCTTTTGCTTTTGTCTCCTTTTTGTTTCCCTCTGTCTCCCTGCATTGGTTCCCATCCCCCTGCCATATTAGTTTAACTCCTCCCCAACAGCACTAGCAAACACTCCCCCTAGGACATTGGTTCTGGTCCTGCCCAGGTGCAGACCGTCCGGTTTGTACTGGTCCCACCTCCCCCAGAACCGGTTCCAATGCCCCAGGAATTTGAATCCCTCCCTCTTGCACCACTGCTCAAGCCACGTATTCATCTGCGCTATCCTGCGATTCCTACTCTGACTAGCTCGTGGCACTGGTAGCAATCCCGAGATTACTACTTTTGAGGTCCTACTTTTTAATTTAGCTCCTAGCTCCTTTAAATTCGTCTCGTAGGACCGCATCCCTTTTTTTACCTATATCGTTGGTACCAATGTGCACCACGACAACTGGCTGTTCACCGTCCCTTTTCAGAATGTCCTGCACCCGCACCGAGACATCCTTGACCTGGGGTGGAACTCACTGCCTGAAAGGGTGGTAGAGGCAGAAACCCTCACCACATTTAAAAAGTACCTGGATGTAACACTTGAAGTGCCGTAACCTCCAGGGCTACGGACCGAGAGCGGGAAAGTGGGATTAGGCCGGGTGGCTCTTTGTCGGCCAGCACGGGACACGATGGGCCAAAAAGGCCTCCTCCCGCAGCGTAAATGATGCTGGCGGTGGGATGAAGAGGGGTTGGGAGTACAAGGCTCGTGGAGGGTGTAAACTGTGGACCTTTTGGGGCAAGAATGGTCTGTATCCGTGCTGCAAATTGATTGAAACGTTCCTGTTCTTCTTCCAGGAGCTGTCCGACTCGAGACCTGAAGGCCCATCAGCAGAGGATAACTGGGACTGCGTTCGCTCCGATTTTTGGTCAATTGCCCTCGCGCTGATTCCGAACCGCTTTTCCGGATGCACCCACCCCCTCTTGGGAAGGAAATATCTGCCCGGGAGGAGGAAAGTGGAACCAGTCCCGGCGGGGGGTGGTTGCCATGGGCAACAGGAGCTTGGCTGTCTTCAGGCCTTGACGTTGGGGGCCAGTTCTCTGGATTTAAAGGCTTGGACACCCTCCGATCGCGAAACCAAACCGGGGTCGCTTGTCCTGCAGGGAACCTCTCATGCCAGCCAAAAGGAGGAGTTCATTCGGGGGCCCCAACTCCCGGCCTTCCAACGCCTCAACCGGGTGGGGCAAGCCTGACTGTGTAGGCCCGACGCCCGCTCACAGTCCGAGACGTCTCCACGTTGTCGAGAAGGAGGGAGAATTCCCAACGTATCGAGCACTTGTCTCCCGTTGGCTCAGTCGCCGGGACAGGGAAGGAACTAAGGTTGGCAGCTCTGATTGGATGTGGCAACTCCGTCACATGACGTCTGACTCCTCGACCCCCCCCCCCCCCCTCCCCTTTAACCCTACACGGGCCAATCTCGCGGAGCCCCGTCTTCCCACGGCCAATCGGAAAGCGCGCAGACTCTTCGGCGCCCTGATTGGATGAACCTTCACAGCGAAACAGGCTTTCGTTTTGAACCGCCACCCCCACAAAATGTTTCTAACTCTTAGACATCTCCCCCCCAGCCCCCACCACCGTCGATTTTTGTATCGCACGAGCGCGGCTCCCGAGCGCGGCTCCCAGCCAGTGATCCCGGAGCCCGGTCTCCAGGCCAATCCTGCCGGTGTTGGTGGCCGTAGCAGGACACAGTGGCTGAGGGTTTGCTAAGGTCGCAAACGCATTCCTATTTTTCAATGAAAAGAATGGTT